>NC_091475.1:1402500-1625000 GCF_036971445.1 Narcine bancroftii | reverse complement strand
ATCATATATATAATATATATGTGTTAACAATCTGGAAGAAGGGGTGGTGAATTGGATAAGTAAGTTTGTAGATGATACAAAGATTGGTGGTATTGTTGACAGTGAGGAAGATTAGCGTAGCTTAAAGAGATATAGGAAAGTTAGAGGAGTGGGCTGAGAAATGGCTGATGGAATTCAATGCGGATAAGTGTGAAATGTTGCATTTTGGAAAGGAAAATCTAAATAGGTCATATACATTGAATGGTAGACAATTGAGGAGTGCAGAGCAACAAAGGGATTTGGGAATTATGGTAAATAGTACCCTCAAAGTTGATACTCAGGTAGATAGAGTGGTGAAGAAGGCATTTGGGATGTTGGCCTTCATAAATCGGATATTGAATTCAAGAGTTGGGATGTTATGATGAAATTGTACAAAGCATTGGTGAGGCCAAGTTTGGAGTACTGTGTACAGTTTTGGTCACTGAATTATAGGAAGGATATAAACAAAATAGAGAGAGTGCAGAGAAGGTTCACGAGAATGTTGACAGGATGTCAAGGTTTGTGTTACAGAGAAAGGTTGAGCACCCTGGGGCTTTTTTCTCTGGAGCATAGAAGATTGAGGGGGGATTTGATGGAGGTGTTCAAGCTTTTAAAAGGGACAGAGAGAGTCAACATAGATAGGCTTTTTCAATTAAGAGTGGGGGATATTCAACCAGAGGCCATAGTTTGAGATTGCAGGGAGAAAATTATAAGGGGAACATGAGGGGAAATTTCTTCACGCAAAGGGTGGTTAGGATGTTGAATAAACTTCTGGCAGAGGTGGTTGAAGCAAGGACGTTATCTACATTTAAGGAAAGACTGGATAATTACATGGAGGGGAGTAGATTGGAGGGGTATGGAACAGGTGCTGGTCAGTGGGACTAGGAGGGTGGGGATTTGTTCCGGCATGGACTAACTAGTAGGGCCAAACTGGCCTGTTCTGTGCTGTATATGGTTATATGGAAGAAGGCCTGGTGTAGAGGAGGTGAACCAGAATGATTCTGGAGATAATCGAGCTGGCCTCGGTTAGAGGAGGTGAACCTCAATGATTCTAGAGATAAGGGAGCTGGCCTGGTGCAGAGGAGGGGAACCAGAGTGATTCTGGAGGCAAGGATGTGGGCCTGGTGCAGAGGAGGTGAACCAGAGTGATTCTGGAGTTAAAGGATCTGGCCTAGGGCAGAGGAGGTGAACCAGAGTGATTCTGGATATGATGGAGCTGGCCTCGGGTATAGGAAGTGAACCAGAGTGATTCTGGAGATAAGGGAGCTGGCCTAGGTTTGAGGAGGTGAACCAGAGTGATTCTGGAGATGAGGAAGCTGGCCTCTGACAAGTGATCAAGTTGCTTGCGATTGTACTCACAAAGTTCGGAGAATGAATTGGGAATCTTGTAGAAACATTCTATGAATGAAATAGATAAGAGAGTAGAGGGAAATTTGTTTCCTCTGGAGATGAGATGAGAACTAGGGGATATAGGAAACGATTTCAGATTTATTGTCAGAGAACATGCATAATATCACATACCACCCTGAGATTTGTTTTTTTCTGCAAGCAAGGCAGAATTGCCACCTATTGGTAGTGCAATAAAACTCTACACAAAGTACACATGTCAACAAGTAAAGAAATATAAACAAGCTGTGCAATATAGAGAGAAAAACAATCCATAAAGTGCACGAGTCAGTATCCTTAAACGAGCCCCTGATTGAGTTTGTCATTGAGGAGTCTGATGATGGAGGGGGAGCAGCTGTTACTGAACGTGGGGGTGAGTGTCTTTAGGCACTGATAACTCTTTCCTGATGGCAGCAGTGAGAACAGTTCGGGTTCTTAGTGTTGGGTTAGGGTTAGGGTGTGGATCCTTGATTTAGGATACAGATGTATTTAAAATTCAGATGTTTGCATAGTGGGGAAACTGAGAGTTATGGGGAAGTGGAGTCGAGTTCATGGTCAGGTCAGCCATGATCTAATTGAACAGTGGAGCAGGTTCTGGTGGGCCACATGGGCTACTCCTGCTGTTATTTCTTATGGAACAGGAAAGTCTTTCAATAAAGCCGTTGAAAACTATGAACTCTGTAAGGGTTAAAACGGGGGCAAGGTTGAGACCTGGTAATTGCCACCTTGACTTTATTTAATTCATGCGCCATTCTCCAAGGTTATGAAACAGATGATGTTACATTACGGACTTTTGCCGCAATTAGTTAGAATACACAGGATGAATGGGTTTTAAAATAGATTTTTTATAGCACTTTAATTGTATTGAGAATCACTGAGTGGTTAAAAAATCTGGTCCAATCCAACTGTCACAATGCATTAATAAGTTGTTTTAAGCAACTTGCACCATTGCTCGCCAAGTTGTCTGCCTCTAATTCCTAGCTGCTGAATCCATGCTCCTCGGAAATCAGTGCTACCATGCAAACAATATATAAAGCTAAGCAAATAAAGAATTTTTGGGTCTATTTGTCTTTCATATTAGAATTTTAAGGCTGATGTTGAAAAATAAAGTTTGCCAGTCATTTTAAAATCCAGTAACATTCAGAACACACTTGCTGAATATCTGTATTTGTTATTTATATGATAGAGCTGGGATGTAACCCTTCGATTGGGAAGTGGGTTATTTGTGCAGATCTAAAAGAACAACAGCAATCCTTGGAATTCATATGGATTCAGCACCTGAGAAGGAAAATAATGTGTCCCACTGTTGCTCAATGTCCAGAGGGGGTGCACATCCCCATTTTGTTGATGCATGAAAAGTGACTTGGGTCGTCTTTAAGAATGTGGTCCTCGCTGCAGTACGTTCAGTAACATTTCACGTGCATTACTGAATATTTCTCAAAAGACACACTGGAAAGGAATAGGCCCATAAACACAAGAAAAATAAAAACCTTTCTTATTTCAAAAGCTGCGCATGTTGAAAGGGAAGATATTTAAGAGAATTTTAAGATTGTGTATAATTTGGAAAACAATAATTGGTAAATGTTTAATTTTATTAGTAAAATTATATTACACATTTAAAGTCCTGTATTTTACTGTATTGGTAGATGCTGGATAAGGGAATTTTTCAGTTGCTTGAGATTGTGTTGCAAGTCGTACCAGTTCTAAACAGTACTTTTTACCTCTTTCTTTTCCGCAATTTTTTTTGCTGGTGGCTGGAATTGCAGATCACAAGGGTTTTACTTCTTTGTTTTGGACCTTTGGAGTTTTTCCTGGTTCTGTATTCCTTTATCTAGCACCTTGCACAACCCCAAGATCCCCCCCCAAAATGTGTTACAGCCAATCAGGAACTTTTTAGCCGTATCTACTGTTGTCAATGTGGAAAATGCAACACTTCGCAGTAGATCACTGATAATGAGCTGGAAAAACTAATGTTGACTAAGGCTTGGATATTGATTGTCCCAGACTCTGAAGAAGAGAACTGTTCTTTGAAATGTGTATTTTTTTCACATTTATCTTTGGAGCCAAGACTATAACCCAGAATCGTTTAATTCAGGAATGTTACTAACTGAACTGAGGCTGATGGAGAGGAACTGAGGCCATGGTTCAGATCAGGGAAAATATTAGCATGAATCATGTATTCTGCAGTGTTTCTATGCTCTTCAGGGATCTATGAGTAAACCCCCAGGAAATTTGATGAACAATGATTAATTAGGGGTAAAACAAATCAAGTTTTAGTTGAAGCATGGTATGCAATGATCAAATAAGTAGCCACAGGGACAACTGTGGTCTCCAGATGGCATGTGAAGGGGTTGAGTTGTGTACCAAAAGGCTATGATAGTCCAGATGAAGTGAAGGTCCTTTTGCGCATGAAGCAGTTAACAATAATTTTAACCATTCTATTGAGCAATACCTATTAATTATTTTTTCTTAAGTTTGTATTTATAATTAATTTTTGCTTACCTGCCATGCCTCCACTTTTTTTATATCTGCACATGATCCATTTGCAAAAATGCCCTTCCCAGCTGTACAGGAATAAATGTCCTGCAGAGCATGAGCAATTGAATATACTGCCACGTAAACATTGTATGAAATACGGAGGTGAGTATAATCCAGGTATGGGGTCTCTACACTTGTGATGTTTTCTTCTCCAGTGCATGGATGCTGAAATTTTGTCCTCCTGGAAGGCCCAGTTTTAGTGCTGCCATCATTCAATGCTAATCCATGAGATGGCATTTTGGAATTTTTCAGTTGTGTTAGAGATTCCTCGGTGAAGTAACAGTTAAATGTCTCTTCCCAGAATTCCTTAACAAATCCATTATCAGAGGACCTACTGGGGTGAACCTTCTTTAAAAATTCGTGGAATTTGGGGATGCGTCCTGCCCTTAGTGCAAATCCAATGGTTCCACCAACAACATGAAAGTATTCTGGTTTGGCTATTAATGAGGAACTAGCCCACGCTTCACTTGCCAGCCATATTCTGTCAGTTATATTTCGCCGAACTATCTCTTGTATTAGCGGTTCCAAGTCGGGGCCATTCGAAAAGACGACAATCACTTTGGCTGAGGAATTCTGAATTACATCTGCTATGAACTCCAGTTGTTTTTGTGTATAGTATTGAGAAATCATCTCACTAAAGTCAATGCAGATGTCTCTCTTAACAGCCTCTTCCCGAAATTTATCTATTCCTGGGCGGCCGTAATCATCGTCGGCGGCAAGAGTTCCCACCCAGTTCCATTGGAAATGCTCGATAATCTCAGCCATTGCTGTGGCTTGCTGCTCGTCATTGGGGATTGTGCGAAGGAAAGCCTTGTACTCATTCTTGTTGCTCAGAAGCCTGCTTGAAGAGGCATAACTAACCTTCAATATAAACACATTTGTCAGCAGTGTCCAGTTCTGCAAAAGTTCAACAATATTAAAAGCAACACTTAAATGTAGGTTGAAAAAATTTCCGTTGACTAAGAACTTCAAAAGCTGACAATCCCATGGCTGGTTCAAACCTTTCATGAATATAAAGTTAGGAGATACACTTAGTGCCGCATTTCAGTTACAACCAACACCAATTCAAACCAAGGGGAAAGAAACATTAAGCCAATAAAAGATGTGAGCTTTACTTTCTAGGAATGCTCCAGGCTTAGCTTCCTAAAATATTTCATGTGATTATTTTGTGCATATTCTTGCATTTTGTCATCTACAATGAATATTTGTTGTTTTAAGAGTAGATGAATTTGTAGAAATCTATGGGTAATTAACTGAAATTCTCCAAAATCTCAGATCCATACATTTGTGGCAGCAAATGGAAGTCCAGGAGAAGTTCACCTCAACAAAAATGGATCATATTTATCATGAGCTTGTTTTATTTCCATACAAGGTAGGTTCATAGAGCCAGAGATCTCAGTGAACAGAGTTAATAACCAAGAGATCAGGCCATGAAAAGATGATTTAACAAACTTTATCCATTCATTTACCTTAATAGACATAAGATCTGGAATTATAGATTTTCAACTTTTTAAAATTAGTTTGTATGTTCTCCCTGTGTCTGTGTGGGTTTCCTCCAGCCACTTTGGTTTCCCCCCACCCTTAAAAATGTACTGGGATTGTAGGTTCATTGGGGTATTTCGGTAGCACAGACTCATAGGTTGGAAGGGCATGTAACAGTGCTGTATCTCTACATTAAAATATTTAGGCAGAGATGAGGGCAGTGGAAAGAATAAAATGGTCAGACTATGAGATACTGAGTGCAACATTTACTGGAAATCTGAAATAAATGAGAATGCTAGAAATAGTCAGTCAATCGTGTAATATTTAGGGAGAGAGTACAAACTGAATTAAGTTGTAAGTGAGTGATCTTTCATTGGTAATGGCCTGTTCTGACAAATGGGAAGGCTGGTTAACGGAGATTATTGAATTCCATGATGAATCCAGAAGCTGCAATGTAGCGAGGCAAAAGATGAGGTGCTGCTCTTTGACTTGCATTGGGCTTTGTTGAAGCAGGTCAGGAGGCCAAGCAGAGATCATACTGGGAGGGCAATAGCCTGTTCAAGTAATGGATGAATTCACCTTTTTGAGTTGCAGCTCCTTTCAAGGATGTGATGGTCTCAATGTTTGATAAACAAAAATAAAACTGTTTGGGTAACTGCTTTGCAAAACACCGTTTAGTCCGCAAAAGTAACATTAAGGTTCCAGTTGCCTGTCACTTTAACGCTGTCTCACATTCCCACGATGACCTCTGTCTTTGACCCTCATCTTCTGCCTCACCACCTTGCAGTCCTTGAGACTCAATATTGGAATTCAATGTTTTTGGATAACTGGCCTCTCCTGTTACCCACCTGTCATTTTGTTTTTCTCGTGCCACCGATGATATCTGATTTACCACAGCTCCAGCTTTCTCATTATTTCAGACTTCCAACATTTATTGTACTCTTACCATGGTTTTTCATCAACAGTCCTCTTCTTCCTCTGTGTATTTACTCCAGGTGTATCCATGGTGATTAGAACAGAATTTGTCACTAAATAATCTTGCTCTCCAGCCTATTCCAAACATTCCCTTTCCTCACTGTCTCTACCCTCCCTGTAACTCCAAACAACATCTTGTCATCCCCTTTTTCATGTCTGATGAAACAGCCTCATCTTGAAACTCATTTTTGTTTCTCCATCTAGATCTTCAGCAATCTGTTTTGATTTTCCGTTTGCAACATCTGCAGTATTTGGCTTTTCGGATCATTGTTGAAGACCTGCACTTTCACAAGCAGTTCTCCCTGTTGTTCTACTTGGCCTTCCTACTCTGTCCTCCTCCAAGTTCTGGTGAGTCATTTGGTGATTTACCATGCATTCGTTCTTGAAATTTCTAACTGTCCCTTTGCTCAATTCAAGCTCTCTACACTTTTAGTTCAAGTTGTCACTAGGTTCAAGCTGTTGTTTGACACCTGAGAAACACATTCTACTTTGTCCTCCATTATCGCTTCTGCTTCTCCCGTACATCTCCACCTCCGCACTACATCGGATTTCTGCGCCTCCTCATCTGTGGATTATGCAATTTGCAAAGAGAGCCCCAATTTCCACCCACTTCAAGTAGAGCCAGGTGAAGGAGACACTGATTTTTAAATTTAATATTGCTCACCATGTACAGGGAAATGTGACCTGACACGGCACAAGATCTCAATATTTTCATCCATTTATAGTTCATGGGAACAATGAAAGTCAACCATTTAGCAGCATCTCAACTCTAGAGCCTCTGGAGGTTTCTTGAATTTTAATGAAACTTCTGTGGAGATCACAATATATTTGTAGTTAAAGCATATTAGGCAGTAAATAAGGAAAGAGAAATGAGGTTAATATTTTTAGTTTAAAGCTCTGACATTGAATGCAAATTCTGTCTCTTTGCACAGATGCTGCCTGACCTAATATTTCCAGCATTTTCTGTTTTGATTTCAGTTTTTCTGCTTTTGCTTAACTTTGAAGTAAACTACTCAGTGATTTGTTTTATGATTATGGGTTTTTTTGTGTCTTTGAGCCAAAGGATAACCAATAATTAATATCCTCTCCTGAGGCTGTCACTGAATGTACTTTGTGTGAATTAAATTGAATTAATATTTTTCAACCTAACAAATTTTGCAACTACTTTATCAACTACTTTAGCTGTTCAAGCATCAAGAAATATTGGTTCATGCCCTGGTTTCCTTTTTAAAAAAAGGAATAGAGGTGATAAAGTTTTTTTTTAAATTCCTTTCACAATGTCTGACATAGGCTGCTGGTACAAAGTACAATAATTATAATATGTTGGAATATCAATGAGGAAGCATACAGGAGGGAGATAGATCAGTTTGTTGAATGAGGAGGGAGATAGATCAGTTTGTTGAATGAGGAGGGAGATAGATCAGTTTGTTGAATGAGAAGGGAGATAGATCAGCTTGTTGAATGGTGTAACGACAACAACCTTGTGCTCAATGACAGCAAAGCTAAGGAGATAAGTGTGGACTTCAGGAGGGTGTCAGGGGAACACGACCCAGTCCACATCGAGGGTTCAGTAGTGGAGAAGGTCAAGAATTTCAAATCCCTGGGTGTCAACATCTCTGAAGATCTGTCCTGGAGTTTTCACGTTGATGCAATTACAAGGAAGGTTCACCAGCAGCTATACATTGTGAAGTGTCTGAGGTGATTTGGTACATCACTGAAGACTCTCATAAACTTATACAGGTGTACCGTGAAGAGCATTCTAGCTGGTTACATCGGAGGTGCCAACTCTCAGGACAAGCATAAACTCCAGAGGGTTGTTAATTCGGCCTGAAATATCACAGGCACCAGACTTCACTCCATCGAAGACAGCTGCATGAGATGGTGTCTTAAAAAAGCAGTCTCTATCTTCAAAGAGCCTACCCCCACCCAGGCCATGCCCTCTTTACTCTGCTACCATCTGGGAAAAGGTACAGGACCCTAAAGACTCAGCGGCACAAGGACAGCTTCTTCCCCTCCGCCATCAGATTCCTGAACAATCAATGAACCAAAGACATGGCCTCACTTTTCCTGCACTGTTATCTTTATTTTTTATTGTAATGTTGTACGATGATTATAATATAAATGTTTGCTCTATGACGCTGCCACAAAACACTGAACTTCACGACAATAAATCCTGCTTCTGATTCTGATCTCTTGTAATATCTCTTGAAGATGCAAATGAACAATTTTGATTATAAAGTTGAAGCATAATGTTTATGAAAAGCTGAAGCATAATTGTGGTTACATGGAATCCACTTCACTATTGTATTGTACACTATTGTACCAAGTACACACACACACACACAGTTGCATGTAATTACATAGAACATCTCTTATCAAATATACTGACCTGTGGAATATAAAATAATCCCAAAAGATTTGCTACAGCAGTTGAAATTCCAGATCCTGTTGCTCCCACAACTGCTATCGTTGATGGTATATGATCAGAGCAGTTACAGAACTCATCTAAGTTCAATGAATCTATTTTGTTCTGGGCTACAAAGCTCAATGTTGCTTCCAGGGCTTTGGATACTGTATTGCATGTATCAAATATCCGATATCCAAGGGTGATGTTTGGTAGAAATGTCATACTGTGGTTGATCTCCTCAATTGCAAATATCATTGCCTGCAACCATCGGAATCCTCTAAAATTGTACCTGAAAATAAACAATTGAACTTGTTTGTTAATCCTCGTCCACACCTGCTACTGTGGTCATTCCATTAATGTCTGGGATGGTTTCAGTAAATCTGTCCGCTCCAGACTTAAAATAGAGGCTGCAGCTCAGAAACAGGCCCTTTGGCCTATCTAGTCTGAGCCAAACTATTATTCTGTCTTGTCCCATTGACCTGCTCCCAGACCATAGTGTTTCCTACCCTTCTCATCCATGTACTGAACAGAAGCATATCCTTACTGCTTTGCTTTGGAAATGGTCACAGCTTAATTACTAAATACTTTTTAAAGACCACATTAAACTTTTGTAACTTCCATTTCATGACTTTTGATTGTTTCAAAGTGTATTACTGCTAGTGAAATACTTTTGTGGTCAGGGCTATAACCTAGAAGATGCCTGACAATTTCCTAAGGTGATAATAAATGGGTTTTTTTGAATGGTTTATAAGTTGAGGACTTTATGCTCTCCACCAGGGAAAAATTTGCTGCACGCTGAAATATATATATTTTAATATCACTGGTGGGTAGGCACCTACCAATAACTTCTATCAATCAGGATCTGTATGCAGTACTTGATGGCTCACCTCTCACTCATGCACAGCAGTACAGTACTTGAACACATTACATACACTGACAACTCTTCATTTTAATTAAAAGACTAACTATTACACATCAGCATAATGCTATAATGTGGGAACCTGCATCGTAGTAATAACATAGAAATGCTTGGGAAGTTGTCAGTTCTCATTGAATAAACCATGTAATGAACTCCCTCACATAATAGTGGAGAGAAACGCAAGCAACTTATTAACATGGTCGCTGATAATGGGGCTCTCAGTCTCATCTGTGGGTTTTTTCTCTCTGAAGATGAGGCATCTCACACACAGTTTGTCATTTACATCCAGACAATATGCAGGGTACATATAATTTCCTGCTGACAGCTCATCTGGGTCTTCAATAAAATAATACATACGTTTAACAAGCAAGATCAGAGCATTGAGATTCTGAGGGCGTAAGACATCAGGGATATTCAGGTGAGGCCTGGAAATAATGTTGGGATTATTGCTGTCCACTGAAATGGATTTTGATTCAGTGCTTCTAGATCAGAGTCAATGCTAGGAAGGACCACAAGAGTTTGCAGAATGGCAGCATCATTTTGACCCCAGTGAGGTACTTGGATAGTAGTAAGCTAAATAAGAGGGTGAAATAGGTTTTAGAAAGTAAATAATATAGAGGAACAAAGGAATATAAACACAAAAATCCATTAAAAGTAGCTTAACATGTCAAGGAAAGCACTGGGATAAACGGCTCTCGGTGTCGTAATAAACAGACTCAAGGGAGCAGGAGAGAGTAAATGTAGCACAAATGAAAGGTTTCTGCTTCCCAGAAAAGGAAATAGTCCTTTTTTTTCTCAAACTGGATGTGAGGAATATTATAAACAGAGGTATTGAAATGTATAAACAATCTTGATAATTTAGGGAGACAGGAAAACAAATCAGATACCACTGAAGTAAAATAGTTACCATGAAATCAAATCGACTTCAGAACATTTTATGTTACACGTAGCCAAAAATATGGAACTTGCTGTAAATTTAAAATGTTTAAATTTACATTTAATTTTTAAAATTTAATCCTGCTGCATGGTAACAGACCCCATTGACATCATGAGAAACCAGGCAATAACGAATGGATGCAAATCATCCTCAATCGTGAAGAACAGTCTCAGAGATGTGACTGAGTGATCCTCTTCTCTACCTCTCTGCTTGTTTAAGAAAGCATACATGTGTTTAAAGAATATTTCTTTTGGAAAAGTCATTGATCTTCACGAAGATCAAATTTTGTTTAGTGACTTGGAATGAAGTGTTGGGCGTTTTACCATTTCAAATGTGTTGTGTGGGGGAGTATTGAGGACAAGACCTCGGCTCGTATTTCTGCAAACTAAAGCATTCCACGACTTCTCAGAAATTATGACCTTGGCTCTAAGTTGGTAAATATCAACAAAACTTAGTGATATTTTAATAATGCGCACTGCTGAGTGAGTTGGGAATTGCATGTTGCCAGCTCATACTGTGACTTAGCAAGGTCTCACAATTAATTATGTTGCAATGGTAAAGTAATGGCAGTGTTTTGTTTCTTTATAAAATCAGATGATGCTTTTTAATATTGTGACAAAGAGAAGTTAAGCATTTAGTTTACCATGACAATGTTCAATGAATTCTTTTGAAGTAAGTACTTGTGAAATTACCATTATAAAAAGTTAAGGGAAATGATTTACCAAAACTAAAAAGCATAGTGTATATTATTTGGGCATCAAATTTGTAGTTTGTGGATCTTGCTGTTCAGAAATTTGTCTATGTCATGGCAAAGATTCTTCACTTAACTTGCAAAGCAGCACTTTGATGTATCTTGAAAACTGAAGGGCAATTTAGGTCAATAAATTAGAGAGCAAACCGACTACGCGGAAACAGAAATAATTTCAACGTCCGTAAATTGTTGGCTGCCTCTGAGAATTGAGTAGCTCACGCTGCTTGCCCGTTATATTGTAACATTATACTCCATATCAAGGCCCTTTCAAATTGCCTTGAAAAAATGGGGTTAACCAGGCAATTTGCTAGGTTGAATACCCAGGAACAGGGCTATTTGAAAGGGTCGAACCGGCAAGACCTCGAACTGGGCAAGCCCAGTGAAAATCCACCCAGGTCCAAGACCTACCCCGGAGGTGGTCAGGGAACCCAGTAAAACTTACCCGGGTTTCCTCCTCCACTGATTTGAAAAGGGAAATGGCTTACCCGGTAACTCTGGTGATGTCAACGCTTGCGTGTGTGCATCACACGAACCCATGCCTGGCTCAATGCAGGATCAATGGCCATCTCCCTTACTCATAATCCCCCTTGCTGCTGGAACTGCTCAGGGGCTGGCAGAGCAGTTCCAGCAGCTTGGGGGGATTATGGGTAACAAAGACGGCCACTGATCCTACATTGATCCGCCATCACGAACTGGAGCAGCAACACTCCACGTCGTCGCAGGGGTGGGACCCCCTGAAATCACCAGCAGGTAGGTAGGCAGGTTAGGCTGCTGTTTGAAAGGAGCGGGAGATACTGACTATCCAGTCATCTCACCCAGGACCCAGGAGAGTTTCCTGGGTGCTGCAGTTTGAAAAGGCCTAAGTCACTCTGAACTAAATTTAAACAAATACCAGGGAGCTCACCATGAATTCAATGAAACACTTTGCAACTGATTGAGCACTCAATATGTTATAATGGCTCAATTACAGCTCAGTCATTTAGAGGTTAGCTTAAGGAGAATTTGGGAAAGGCAAGATTGGTGCCATTAAAATGTTTAATGGTGAATGGACAGCCCAAATTACCACTCAGCAGACCAACGTTTATTTGAGATGTTGGCCATGCTGCTGTTTCAGATTTATGGCAGTCAGTTAATGCCCAGCAAACTGCCTTAGGTAGCAGCAGACAATGGCCAGCTTCCTTCACGTTGATTGGAAGATGAATATTGCAAAATATGCTTAAGATACTGAAGATAATTAATAAGAGCACAATTTAAATTCTATATATGTATCCTATTTTGATGGGTGAAGTGAGTGCTCACAGAATATTTCCCAAGGAGTTGATTCTGGAACCGGAGGACATGATTTTAAAATGAGAGGGGAGAGCCCTGAGGGGCAACTTTTTCTCCCAGAGGACAGTCTGTATCTGGAATAAGCTGTCAAACAAAGATATAGAAGTGGATGCAGTGATGACATTCAAAGAACATTTGGTCAGAGATTTGGATTGTAAGGGTTTGTAAGGATCTGGACCGACTACCCAATTGGACCTAGTTCAGAATGCCACCTTGGGGAGAAGGGTTTCTTCTCTGCAATATGTCTCTGAATAATTCAGTATGAGCTAACTGTTTCAATGTACACATTGAATAACAGTTGAGTCGTATTATTCTTAACCTATAAACATTATTCTTAACCCATAAACATGTTGGGCCGATAGCAAATGGGTGACTGTATCTTGAGAATGACAACCATTCCCTGAACCATGATTTGGGATGTAAACAGGTGTTGAACTGTTTGGTTTTTCTATATGGGTCAGTGGGGGGTGGGGTGCATGAGGTGGAAGGAATGTGTTTCCTTAAATGTCAAAGAGGTATGGTGGACTGTAAATGTGGACATAGACCAATGAACAGCAACCAATTTGTGTATAGCAAGATTTCACAAAGTGAAGTAAAAATGTTGAAACAATGGTTGAGGGAACACAATATTTAACATTCCACTGCTTCCCTGCAAACTTTAAACAATCCAAACTTCTCATGCAAAAGATGATACCTCAAGCAAGGCTTTGAAACACCAGTCCATGGGATGTGCTTAACCTCTGGAACGGTGTCTGCTCCCATGACCTGACTTGGCAATCCCCTGCTGAACGAAGCTGACACAATAAGTCATCGTGTGGATACTGAGATCTATTTCATGCTTGTGTCAATCGTAACATATTTTCATTCAATCTTTAAAACTGTAAAACTCCATTAGTTTCACTTTTAATTTGGAAATATTAGGTATTCCCTGTTTGTTTTAATTGGATCAGTGGTCAGGGATGAGGGATGGCAGAAGAGGTCAGTTGAGGGGCCTAGAGGTGGGTTGAGGGGCCTAGAGGTGGGTTGAGGGGCCTAGAGGTGGGTTGAGGGGCCTAGAGGTGGGTTGAGGGGCCTAGAGGTGGGTTGAGGGGCCTAGAGGTGGGTTGAGGGGCCTAGAGGTGGGTTGAGGGGCCTAGAGGTGGGTTGAGGGGCCTAGAGGTGGGTTGAGGGGCCTTGAAGGTAGATGTGAAGAAACCTAAGCCATTATTCAAACTTGGAAGAATGAAGTTCCTGCTCCATGATAACGGAAACTGGGAGGTTCTGCAAACTCCAAAACCCCTTGATGCCATTCAAGTGGGGGAGTGGAAATGTGTGTCATGAGGACAGCATTAGTGAAAGGGATGTTCACTCTTCCTAATTACTGTGCTGCCTGGGTGGTACCAGCAGATGGGCATCCTTTTGGAACTGGAGGGGAGGGCGAATTCGATATTGGAGGTAGTCTCAAAGTGGTTCATTAGGCTAACTCCTCTAAGCGGGTTGCCCCACTACAAATGGATAAACAACTTAGACCTTTATTCTTTAGAGTTTATTAGAATTAAGAGGGATCTTTTTGAACATGTACAATCCTAAAGGGACAATGATGGTTAAATGTTGAGGTGTTTCCACCAGTGGGAATGTTGAACCAGTGAACACAGTTACAATATAAAGGGCAGTCCTTTAAAACTGGGATACACAAAACCTATTTCTCACAGAGTGGTGTATCTCTGGAATTCTCCACCTCACTGTGAGGTTAGTTCACTGGAGTTGTTTAAAGAGGAGTCAAACATTTTCTTGAAAGATCATAGAATTGAAGGCTATGAACTGTCTCAGGAAGTAGAGACCTGGGCTGGTTCGATCATAATCAAAAAAGCAAGGTAGGCTTGAGAGGTCAGGTGCCTACGCACGTTCTGCTTTCTTCTCTGTAAATTCATTAAATCTTCCTTTTCTCCTGGGTGATATTTTGGAAATCTTTATATATTAATGAATTATCACCCAGGAGTAAAGGCAGATTTAAAAGATCCAAAGGCCTAGCTAATTATTCCCAGACGACATTTCAAGCTCTGTGCAAGTTTGAGGTGCCCTTGACATACACTATCGGCCAGCCATGTAAATTGGCCGAAATTCAAATAAATAAGCTGTTCTATTCTGCCTCATCATTTCTATCGCTGAGGTTTCATTTCTTCCTCACCATTGTTGAATCCATTGTTGGGAGTGTAAGTGAGCTGTGAAATTCACTTATTGGGGCTAGTGAGCTAAATTTTAATGAAACTCACTGTTAAAACCAGAAATTAGATTTTAAGGTGACATTGTGAAATCCCAATTAGCAAAGAAACGATATTTGGAAGAATCACTTTTTTTCAGTCAGGAATGGATCAGTTTGATTGATGTGGCACAAGTTATAGTGGATTTCTGGAATTGGTTATCTTTCACAACAAAACCACATATAAGGTTACCAGCACTCAAGCATTTGTCATAAAGTATTGTGCATCTCTGAAAGACTTCAAAGCACATTTGACTAAATCATTTCAAGGCTCAATCAAAATTAATAATCGTATCTTCAACATAAATTAAGGCCATGCTGTTGAATGACATTGAAGTTTAGTATCACGTGGCATTGAGGTTTGTGCTTGACTCTCTCATAAACGTGAGTGGTGTTTCGGATACATATTGCCCCAAAAAAAGGAAAGAACCTTGGTTATAGCTCAGTAAACCCCAACATAAATGAGAAATCTCACTTACATCCCACTGAGTCTTGCAGTAATTAATTAAGATCCAGTTGAGGCTTCAGTTCATCATTGTGTGGTTTTAGTGAGATCAATGTTCTATCTCTGAAATTACTGTAGGGACCAGTGAGATTTCAGTAAAGTCACAATTTAGGAATACAGGTAATGATTAACTGAAAATAATGCAATAAATGTCATACCTCCGATTAAATCCTAGTAAATTACACAATCCGAAGCGAGATTCAAACACTAGCTTCATAAATCATATGGAGCTCAATGTGGTCTCAGTTAATCTGATTAACTAACTATTCAACTGAATGAGATGCCAATCGCACCTCAGTTATTGCTTTAATGAACAGCTGCACAACTTACAAATACATCATTAACTAAGATTAAGCAAATTTCAGCTGCAAATCATTAATCCACTTTATAACCACATTTTAAAAGTATCACTGAAGAAGTCGGCTATTTGTAAATTATGGTGTCACTTGATTATATACAGTAAAATGAAAACTAAATTTTACTCATATCTCAAATCAATAGTGCAATTCTGAATTTTTTTTACCTCGTCTTACTATTTATGTTAATAAAAGGTATTTCTGAATTGCAACTTAGAAAATTAGTCACTAAAATTGGCAGAAATAGGAACTGATATTTTTTGTGTTCCCCTGACATGAATGTGTAATGCTGTTGATTAACAAGAAAAAAAATGTGATTATAAGGAAACTTTTCAATGGCAAAAGGAATTCTGAAGATATTCAGGAATAGTTTTTATATCACATAACACAATATTGTTTGAAAAGTTTTATGCAATTAAAGCTCTTACCGAATACATTTTGTTGCTTCTGGTCTAGATTTTAAGTCTTGATCCTTTGCTGCTACTCCGAAGTGTATTGGGAAAAGACCCCCTAGTATAATGTCTCCCTTTTTTTGAGCTCTTTGGTTTGGACCATAACCTGAGACGCTGTAAGACTGAAGAAGAGTAAATCCCAAGAATAAAAGCTGAAAGTAATAATGCGCCATTGTTCAGTCGTCTCTTCCTTTCTCCTTCAAATCAGATGGCCCCAGTCCCGCAAATATTGGTTTAGAGAAGATTCATTGAGATTTTTGCTTGACTTTGTAATGATGAGGGATCACTCTGCAGCAGAACTTTGTACTGAAAACAAATTTCCCCTTGAAGTGTTCCATCTTGTTCAAAGTTGATCATGTCATCCTAGAACTGATGAATAACCTCTTCAACTTTGTTCCATTTTGTTGGATTCCTCTTGGAAACAAAAGACAGAAGTTCTATAAGTAAAGGCTTGCACATTCGAACTGCCATGGGGAAAATTTCTCTTGCTTTCTCTCCTTCCTTATTTCTTCCCATGAAGCCCATTCACGATCCCTTGATCTCTGGTTATGGAAAAGATATAAGGGAGAGGACTGTGAATGCACAATGTCACCCAAACTCTGGCAAAAACAAGGCCTGTGAAATGGACAGGCACAAATGCAGTTAAAGGTTTTCTCAAGAAATCCCTCAGTGCACATATTTGTCAAATCAAAAATCTGGAAGGCTTTGTTAAAAATCCTGAAATCTTTACGTACTTCATTTTTCCCTCTCCTTATTTGAAATGTGTTACACTTCCCTGAGTGGCCTCCCCTTCTTTGGTACCAACAGCTCCCCAGACTCCATTGTGAAGAGCAAGATTAGTTTTAACTCTGCTGCATGGCTCTTGTCACTCCACTGAAATCTCAGCTGGCTTAGAGCATAAAATATTTGTACACAAGTGTTTTTTTAAAAAATAGTGATTCTAAAACTACAATTATGGGCATCTGTTATGAGATTGGATAAAAGCAATTTAATTCTGTTTTGCACAACTTAATAGTCTTGGGTTATTGATTTGGTCCGGATTTTCGGGATTCTCAAGCAGTACATCCATGGCCCTTACACAATGCACACACGCAGACACACAATGCATGCACCCACACAAGGCCCGTATGCTCGCAATGCTCACACAGAAGGCATGCACAGAAAAGCTGAGAGTTGTCGAGGAGTCCACGTTCTCAGGTGGTCCTGATTCAAGCAAGAGTTTTCAAGAAGTTCAGGTTCTAGGGTGGTCGGATTTCTGGCATCCAGATTTTCAGACTTTTACTGTAGTACTGGGCATGAGAAACGTGGTCATGTTCTACTCCTAAGAAAATTCATCAGGATTGTGGAATTTGTTAGCCAAATTAATAGGATAGTTTTGAACGTGCAAAGTTGTGTGTGGTAGAATGAGGCAGAAGAAATGTGGGTGATATATGACTAAATGCTGAATATTACGCTGTTAAGCTATAGAGAAGAGACATCTCATTGTTATTTGACTGATTTTTCTTGCATTAGATACACTTTATTGTAACCAAAGAGACCCTGGAGGAAATCTTGGTCAGGCAGCACCCATCGAGAGACATGGATAGTCACTGTTTTGTGTTGGGACCCTTTATCGAGATACAAATAGAGACGTTACATTGAGATGAGATGACAAAACTATCATCTGCTCCTGTGGTATCTTCTGAACTGCAAGTTCAATAGTTGATGTGGTTCTCAATTGTATCCCTCCAATTCTGGCATTTCTGCTCTCATAATCTCACAATAAGGAGTAAAGTCTCCTTTGTGCTCAACCTTAACCCCACCAGCCTCCACAGATCGTCCTCCATAATTTCTGTATCATTCGACATGATGCCAACACCAGATCTATCTCCTCTTCCACTTCCCTTTCAGAGTATGGAGCCATTCCCTCTGTCTAATGGGGAAAATCTTCATCTCCACCAGTGCCACCCTTGAAGGAAGGGCTCGGGCCTGAATTGTCGAATGCTTTTTACTTCCATCGGATGCTGTGTGACCTACTGAGTTCTTCTCGCACTTTTTTGTGCTGCATTTTTGTATTTCAGATGTTCAGCTTCTGTAGGTATTTTTTTTTAGCGCTGTTCCTCGTTGAAGGCTTTTTACATGCTTATAATTTCAACCTATGCATTACAAAGATCTGTTTAGCTTTATGATGACTGTTGCATATTTGTTGTTTTAGTTTTGATCTCGGAAGCATTCGTGTTCCACCAGTTAAGGAAAATCAACAGGTGCAATACAGAAAAATGTGCTGCAGAAACTCAGCTGGACCTTGCATGAGCTGCAGGACTTTTCCAGTACATCTTCTACTATGGTTTTCTTTCTTGAAAATTGCTTAACATTTATTTTGTACTCCTGCTGCTACTTTTCTCCTTGACATCATTACATATATTAAAGAATTAATTTATAGCAAAACTTCAATTGGTGTCAGTGACGAGAAAGACAGAAAAAAACAAATTAAGGTAATGAGTTTTGAGAGCAACCAGGTCATTTGCCTGTCGTTGTCCCCATCGAATCAAATGGCTCATCTGTATGCAGAATGATGGAAAAAATATAATTCACATCCAATCAATGATCCTGGAGCAGGCGACTTGTTTTATGACAGTCACTTGGTTTTAAATTATATTTCTGGGCCTTCTCTGGGCTGCTGTTGAATGGATTTCTTCAGCTACCTGCCCTCCTATGGTCACTAAACCCCTCCCAGGTCCTGCAAACTGCCTGCTGATGCTAAGTCACTCTGAACCTATCAGGTAGTGTTGAGGTGCTCGGACTTATCAACAGTCCTGGGATTGGCCCTGACCCTAATCTTGAGTTGAATGTGCTCTTCCACAAACAATACAGACAGCTGATGGGAAACAAACCCCAGTCGGGAGTTATGTGGCGTTGCACGTTCAAACACAGTGGAAGTTCAAAGCAAAGAGAGGCGCAAGTGGGGTTAAGATATTGTTGTGGTAACAGGGAGCATAAACCAGCTTCTTTCAAAATTACTTGGCACCTCTACTACTGTCACTGAAAACAAACCTGACCACCCTGCTCAGAAGGAAGATAATTGCACGCCAACTTACTTCTGCATTCACAAGGAACTGGGGAGCGCCCTGTTCAACAGTCAGCCGCTTCCCAACAATCATTCAGAGAGATCTCCTTCCACTTAACAGGTTTATGCTTCAAGCATTAATAATAGAATAAAGTTTTCTTTAAAAAATCATTTACCTCATTTTTCCTTTGGTAAGTGAAGTCACCAGACTATGAACAAGAATACATGGAAGAGCCTGCAGGGCCTTCACATTTTACACCAAAGTAATGCTACTCTCAAAATGGATTCCACTGATGAGCATGGAAATCATACAAATTGGCTCTCAGAGAACAGGGGATCCATACCACGCTTAAAAAGAGCCACAACCAGAAGAAATACCAGCATTTAAATTCCATTTACAAGCCACGGTTAGAAAGAAATAATTCTACTAACATGAATCAAATAGTAGATTTTGTAGCTTGTGCCCGTGAACGCGCTATGTCAACGTAACCAGATGCAGGATTGTGAAAACAGAAGGAGTGTTATTTCTAGAAACCCGGGAAGAACTATTCCAGAGAGTTTTGTGGAGTCACTGGAGCGTGGAACTCAGTAACAGATGGTAACTATAGTACCAGCAGAGATCGACCACAGTAGGTGCAACGGTTCCTCGATACCTGTATTGAAATCAGTAATTCATTGTAGCCTGGAGAGAGAACACAAAGCTGTACTTTTGGACAGGAGGAATAAAAGCTAGAAAGAATGTTTTCATTGTTATATAAATCTAAATTGTCTACATCTTTCTGTGAAAAGTTGAGTCCAGGTTCCATCGTGTCTCTACACCCAAGAACCTAAGATTCCCACATTATTTTTGTTTCAAATGAAAATCAATACACTTTGGAATAAATTTATGCAGTGTACTTGAGAGTTTATTTATGTTCCTCGGGAATTGTTAAAAAATGCTTGATTGAACACTGAAGAATTCCCAGTGTAATGCAAAGCAAAACAATAGTTTGTTTCTGCACAAGTATTGTCACAGCACAATTTACTGAATGTGTTTAATTGTCTGCACCCAGCATGTCATCACCTGTGATATTAGCACTTGGCAGTTGGAAAGATTGAATATTTTCAGAGCCGCTCCAACCACTGTAAAGCAGAACAATAATTTATTCATTGTATTGCTTCAAACTGTATTGACCACCTCTAATTGCTTTTGAAGATGTGGTAAACTGCCTTTTTGAATGCTGTAATAGATTGGTGAAAGTGTTCCCAGAGTGCAGTTATTGTCAGAAGATCAGATATAACAGCTGAAAGACGTCTTGGCTCTACTTTATACCGTCACAAACTGCAGTAGACCGAGAACTGTGTGGGTCAGACAGCATCCATGGATAGAAATGGTCAGTCAATGCTTTGTCCCTTTTTCAAGACTAAGAGAAAACAGGAGGAATTAAATGGCACATATACATACATTGTAAGCTGAGCAGGTGATTTTAGGAACTCAAGAGATTGCAAGAGCTAGAAATCTGACAGAAAATGCTGAAATGTTAAGCCAGTAAGACAGCATTGTGCAGAGAGGAGTTTTTTCAGGTTAATGATCTCTCAACAGCTCTAAAACATTAACTGTTTCTCTCTTTTCAAATGCTGCCTGGCGCTGAGTAATTCCAATGTTTTTTTTAATGTCCTTTTTAGGCATATTTAGTGCTACTCCAGGCATGTTCTTCAACAACTGACGTTGAACCAAGCTAAGTTATCTGGTGTAGTGAAGTATTCTATACCGAGCTACTCCAGTGTACACGTTGTGGAATCGCTGTACACGCTGTTGAGTGTGGGAAAGTCAATGTACACGCTGTGGAGTCTAGTGCAAGACCGATCCCTCCAGGCTTGCATGCTGGGCTTATGTAGGTCATTGCTTCTGTCACATGGACAGGAGGTGACATCATCAGTGACATCATCAGGCCAGATGAAAACCTGTGTTGGATGCAGGTCAATTTCCCGTGTTTTCCACAGCACGTCCGCCATTTCGGGAGCTGGTGTGCTGGTAATTGGATCGCCACACTGGTATGATAACTAGTTGTAGAGTGAAGGACGTCACAGTTGATGAGATTTACTGATTGTGCTGGAACACAGTTCTGTGGCTGGTTGTGAGAAATAAGTAAAACAGATATAAAAATATGAAGATGACGAAACTAGTATAGATATATGTGTAATAAATAAAGCCAGTATGAATAAGATAAGGATAGATAATAGAATGTAGGAAGTAAAGTTAGTTTGGATAAGATAAGGGTCTTCTAGCAAGAATTACCAAGTTCTGCATATGGAGTCGGGAAGGTATAAAAGTTGGGTGAGCCCCAGTGTGTGTGTGTATTCCCAGGGTAAGGGGAAGCCCCCAACTTTGCATTGTTGTATAATAAATGTTCTTTGTTCTCAATGTTTGTCTCGAGCAAATTCTGTGAAGGTACTTCTGTTTCTCACAAATGGGGGCTCGTCCGGGATCCCACTCCCTCCACTGACAGAGTGCCCGACGACGGGGATAGGTTCACCCCAGCTGATTCAGCTGGACTCACAGACGGCGGGTGACTGGTCAGTGGATGAAGGGAGTGATATCCGAGAAGAGGCATTGAGAACAAATGACGGGAGGACGTTAAGGAAGCGCGCTAGGAATAGCTACTGGATCCCGGTAAGAGGAATTTTACTTACCTGTTAGTATGGGAGGTGTGAGTAGCATGGAAGATAGTCCTAGGAAAGGATGGGACGATCAGATAACTAAGCAAAGTCCGTTAGGATTAATGCTATCTGATTGGGCTGAGGGGAGAACCCGTGGGAAAGACAAACAGACCATGGTCAGGTATTGCTGTCTGGAATGGGTTAAAAGTCCGATAAAAGGGAGTTCGGTATATTGGCCAAAGCTCGGATCCGAGGATGACTGGATGTGTCAGGCATTGAACATCTGGCTCCATTAAAATCAAAGAAATAATATTGAGAGCAGAGAATATGCAGCCTAGCCTGCTGGCTCAGTGGATCGATTGATCAACTGGTTTTGAATGAAAAGGAATGTAAGGACAAGAAGGATGAGGAACCTTTTGTCCCTGAAAACACAAGGATGGGATGTGTTACATTCCCTTCCTCCACCTTATGCTCCTCCTATGCCGGCTCCTATCTTTCCCCACTCTCCTATGCTCTACCCTTTTTCACCTTCCCCTCCTCCCCCACAGCTAAAGAAAGGAGAAGAAAGTAGGGGTGGTATGATGACCTGTTCACAAAGTACTAGATTACCACCTCAATTGACAAGAGAGGGAGGAGACTTTGATCCAAAACAGTGTGAGACCCTCTGGGAGGGAAGGGCAGAACCCTTTGATTCATTTCCCGGAGAGGCATTATAAAGGAGAGGATAATCCAGAAATTAACTAGATGAGACCTTTACGGGAAGTTCCCATGGGAGGGGGTCTCGGTTTCATAAATGTGCCCCTGACTAGTACGGAGGTGCGTAATTTTAAGAGAGAATGCCCAATAAACAGAAAGGAAAGGCTAAGATTTTGATGCAGGCAGTCAAAGAAGTCGTGGAGGGACAGCAAGGAAAGGGTAGGGGCTGTGTGCCAGCTCCTGGACATTGGGAGGAGCTCCGGGAGTGGGAGAGTAGAGACCAGAGTAGGGGCAAGGGTAGAGGGGAATTCCGGGGACGACGACTGTTCCTGGGACCTCGTGGTAATCCCGGTAGGAATTGGGAAACAGGAACATTAGTTTGCTACCATTGTAAAAGGAGGGACATTTTAAGAGAGAATGGCCAATGCGAGCCAGGGAGACGCGACCTTACGCACTGATGTGTTGGAATATAGGGGTTAATTAATCATAGAAAATATGTAGAATATATGCTTATGTACTATTCAGTTTGTATACATGAATCCAGTACTATGTGGCAGTTTAATGTTTACCTCATGGTGAAGGGAAAGAGTAATGTAAGTAAGGGGCAGCCACAGTATGTAGCAAAGTTGGCTGATTACAGTCGGTTTAGAATGGCCTGCTCCCAAAATATGAAAGAGAATATGTATGAAACAATTTAGTAGGAAGGTTAAGGCAAAAGGAGGTGTTGATTAGCATAAACAAAAAGAATCCTGACAGAGACTGTCAGAAACAAAGAGAATGGAATCAGTAAGAAGCTAAGACAGAAGGAGGTGTTTAGTAGAACAGAAGAATATGGCCAGATGAGAACAAAGAAATAATTAGAAATATCTGGGGTATGAATTGATTTCTGATCAAAACAACAGGATATTCTGACCTTGAGGATTAAGATGGGAGCTCTACACCCCAGATAACTGCAGAGCAGGAAATTACTTGTGATAAATCTTATGCAAGAAATCTAGCAAAGAAAGCCAACTTTTGTTCTGTATGATAAGGTTGAGCTATATAAACTGCAGAGACTGGACAGTAGAGGTCAGTCTTGGGGAATAGCTCACTGTGCAGGTGACCTATGAATTAACGACTGAACCAGAACTCTATTAAGCTTTATTCTTATGCTGTGTAATAAACTGATTCTCCTATCACTTCATTTAACGAACACGCTGGACTCAGACGACACATAGACTAAATTAAGGGTAGGATAAAGCCAGAGTCCGACAGATGGAAGCAGATTATGAATGGGGGGGGGGTCACGGTTCTCAGTCAATACACACCGTGAGGCTGCACGGAGAACCATTGGTAAATTTAAGCATAGAACCCCACAGTGACAAGATGACCTTTTTAGTAGATTCTGGGGCAGCCCGGTCTAGTATTTTACAACCACCCGAGGGTGTTAAGGTAGAGGGGACTGTGATGATTTCGGGAGGAGGAGGAAGAGATTTTACGGTCCCTGTATTAAGGGATGTAAGAATACAAATGGGAGAAAAGATAATAACAGAGGATATTTTACTAGTTCCCCAAGCTGGAGTTTGTTTGTTAGGACGAGATTTACAGGACCAATTGGCTATCGGCACCAGACCACAGGAATCGGGTATCGGGGTTCAATTGTATGTTTAAAGCGAGGAAGATTGAGAACTATTAAATGCTGGAGTATGGGCAGAAAGAGGCAATAGAGGAGTGTTAGATATTCCTCCCCTGCAAGTTACTCTAAAAGACCCTGAGCAAGTAATTAGACGAAAGCAGTATCCAATTCTGATGGCTGCCCGAAAGGGGCTGCAGCCAGTAATTGACCAGTTGGTGAAAGATGGTATACTCGAACCTTGTATGTCACCTTTTAATACCCCAATTTTACCTGTCCAAAAACCAGACGGTATCTATCGATTAGTGCAGGACTTGAGGGAGCTGAACAAAATTATTCTCACCCGTCACCCGGTTGTACCTAATCCCTATACAATAATGGGTAAAATCGATCCCCATAGTAAATGGTTTAGTGTGATTGACCTCAAAGATGCTTTCTGGACCTGTCCGTTAGCAACAGAGGGCAGAGACATGTTTGCCTTTGAATGGGAAAATCAATACTGGTGGACGGTCCTTCCCCAGGGCTTTACAGAATCACCAAATTTATTCGGCCAGGTCTTAGAACAAATATTAGATGAGGCTCCTCGGAGAGAGAATTGTCAGTTGATACAATATGTTGATGATTTGTTAATTACGGGAAATACGTACGAATTAGTTAAACAGTATACTGTTGAACTTTTGAATTTTCTGGAGAATAAGGGTCTCAGGGTGAGCGAATCCAAATTACAATTTGTTCAATCAGAAGTTAAATACTTAGGCCATCTGGTAAGTCAGGGAACTAGGAAAACAAGTCCAGAGAGGATACGTGGTATTCTACAGATCCCACCTCCCAAGAACTTAGGAAATTCCTTGGTTTAGTGGGATACTGTAGAATCTGGATTGAAAATTATTCTAGCCTGGTCAGATTTCTCTATGATAAACTCACGATTCTAGGGGGCGAAGCTGTTGTCTGGACAGAGGAAGAGATTAAAGATTTTAACTTGGTGAAACAGCGCCTTATTAGTGCCCCAGTGTTGGCTTTACCCAACCTAAATAAGCCATTTGACCTATATACCAATGTGAAAGGAGGTGTAGCCACCGGAGTACTAACACAAGAGAGGGCAGGCTGTAGACAGCCAGTTGCTTTTCTGTCAAAAGTTTTAGACCCTGTTTGTCGTGGTTGGCCAGAGTGTGTGCAAGCCATCGCAGCCACTGCTATTTTAGTTGAGGAAGGACGAAAGATTACGTTTGGTGCCCCGATGATAGTTCACACCCCTCACACAGTCTGCAGTATTCTCTTACAACGTTCTGGAAGGTGGCTCACAGACTCTAGAATTTTAAAATATGAAGCGATCCTAATGGATAGGGATGATTTGACCCTGATTACGAATAAAGAACACAATCCAGCAGCTTTCTTGGTTTCTCCAAATTCTGACAATACCATAAATGAGTTAGAGCATGTATGTTTAGAGGTAATAGATTTACAGACCAAAATTAGAGAGGATTTAAGCAATGAGCCTTTACAGGAGGGTGAAAGGTGGTTTTCCCTACATATCCTACAGTATGTGCATCTGACACATGAACTACAGCCGGTCGCCTCCCCGGTCATTGGTCAGCACAATCTTGTATGCCCTCTGTAGAGCTCTCTAGGGTCTAGAGAACAAAGTGGGCACAATCTACACAGACTCAAAGTATGCTTTTGGTGTAGTGCACACCTTTGGGAAGATCTAGAAAGAGCGGGGAATGATAACTGGAAAAGGACAAAAGTTGATCCATGAAAACTTAATTGTCCAATCTCTAGATGCTCTTACATTACCTGAGGAATGAGCTGCTGAACCACAGACTCTCACTCTTCTCTCTCTTTGGCTTGGCTTCGCAGATGAAGATTTATGGAGGGGTAAATGTCCACGTCAGCTGCAGGCTCGTTGGTGGCTGACAAGTCCGATGCGGGACAGGCAGACACGGTTGCAGGGGAAAATTGGTGGGTTGGGGTTGGGTGTTGGGTTTTTCCTTCTTTGTCTTTTGTCTTTTGTCAGTGACTTCTTTTATAATGTTATATGGCGAGCTCTCCACTGGCCACCGTGACAGAGGTGCACCAAAGAAAAGGTACAAGGACTGCCTAAGAAATCTCTTGGTGCCTGCCACATTGACCACCGCCAGTGGGCTGATAACGCCTCAAACCGTGCATCTTGGTGCCTCACAGTTTGGCGGGCAGCAACCTCCTTTGAAGAAGACCGCAGAGCCCACCTCACTGACAAAAGGCAAAGGAGGAAAAACCCAACACCCAACCCCAACCAACCAATTTTCCCCTGCAGCCGCTGCAACCGTGTCTGCCTGTCCCGCATCGGACTTGTCAGCCACAAACGAGCCTGCAGCTGACATGGACTTTTACCCCCCTCCATAAATCTTCGTCCGCGAAGCCAAGCCAAAGAAAGAAAGAAATAAAGCCAATATGAATAAGATAAGGATAGATAATAGAATGTAGGAAGTAAAGTTAGTTTGGATAAGATAAGGGTCTTCTAGCCTTAGACAGAATTAGCAAGTTCTGCATATAAGAAGGTTGTAGCCCTGAAGGTGTGAATTAGAACAAAGGCAGGTTTGACAATGACATGATGGGACCCCGACAGGATACCCCTGGTCCTCCAAGTTCACAGAAACAACACGTAGGCAGACAGGATTGCCTAATGCCAAACTCATCCAGGAGGCAGAAGAATGTAAGGGGGAGGGTACTTCTATACTGAAATCAACTGTATAAAAGTTGGGTGAGCCCCAGTATATGTGTGTATTCCCAGGGTAAGGGGAAGCACCCAACTTTGCATTGTTGTATAATAAATGTTCTTTGTTCTCAATTTTTGTCTCGACCAAATTCTGTGAAGGTACTTCTGCTTTTCACACTGGTGATACCACAGACAGCACCTAATGAATGCCTAGTTTTTACCTTTTACAGGGTCAGTGCCAAGGGGCAGCATTGGTGGGCATTGCCCATCCAAATGAGCGGCTGAGCTGCCTCCATGTGGTCGCCCCCATCCCCTCCTGCATCACTAGCCTTTAGCTTGATGCATGCTAGCAACTCTCCACCTGCTCCAACCTGCTGACACTGAACCTTTATGATCTATTTTGAGAATATCTCAATTGACAGGGTAGTACATCCCGCAACCCTCCACCCCAGGAGTTTACTTTGGATAAGGACATACAGGCTTTTCCTTTGTGTAGACTTTTACACCATCCCTCCCAGGTTTCCCTTTGGAACTTGGCCAACTCAATCATTTTGTGCAAGGATCATCTACTGTATTTGGTGCACCTGTTGTGGTCTCCTCTACATTGGAGAGACTGGATGCAGACTGGAAAATTGCTTCATTGAGCACCTTGGTTCTGTCCCCTGCAATAAAGGGGATCTCCCAGTGGCCACACAGTTCAAATCCTCATTCCTTTGCTGACATGTCTGACCTCCCCCTCCCATTCTTCCCCCTTTCTCTCTGGTCTTTAATTAAGGTGCCCACCTGCGTTTTGCTTATACCTTGGAGAAGGGCTCAGGCCCGAAACGTCGGGAATACATCGTTATTTCCACTGGATGCTGTGAGCCTGGCTGAGTTTCTCCAGCATTTCTGTATGTTTGTGTATTAATACCACAAAACCATTCCTGATGAGGAATATTGAGCAGATTCTTCCTCCATGTTGAACACCACTTGGGCAAATGATTTCTCAGTTGAGAGAGGGCAGTAGTAATTTCTTTGCTGGCATAGATTCTGGAACTATTCTCTCCTGATGGTCCACACCACTGGTGACTCTGCCCTCCCATCAGAACAAGCCAGATCAAAAGTGGCAGATGAAAGAGTCTTGGGACATTAGATAAAGGTTATGGTTCTGTAGGTATGTCATTGCCTGCTCATATTTGTGTGGTCTTTGGGACAGCTGTCCAAATTTGGGGTTCCACAGATGTGAACAATAAAAACCCTGAATGTCAATTTGCAGTATGTGCATCTAACAACTGGTATCTAGGCCCAATGATGGGCCATCAAACTAGTTTCTTTTATTTATTCTTGTAGCAATTTGGCTTAACAGCAATTTGCTACGCACTTTGGAATATAGATGCTAACCAGGTGAGGTAATGACACTAAATTAGTTGACCAAAAGCCACATTATTGAGTCTAACCTTTTTTTTAATCTATATTTATTTAATTAACCAAATTTACTTTCCCTGTTGTCATGGTTGGATGGTCCAGGCTTAAAAGGACACTGATTCTTTAAAACTGGATGTTCCTGATTTGATGCACCGTCTGTGAATCATGAAGTGGCTGATGCTCGCCTACTATTAAGTTGCTACATGGAGGCCTTTAACTCCACCAAATTCATGCTAGGTCCCGATTGGACAATCTATTTCCCTGTTCTTTTCCTGTATCCTTGAGAAAGGTGTCCCCATTGCTACCCTATGCTGTTGGTGCTGTGTGGTTGGTAAGGGATTACTTTAAGGAGAGTGGAAAAAAGGTTGCGAACCACTGGTCTAGTCTGAATAGACAAGGGTTCATGGCATCTCTCAACCTGCAGATTCCTGTAGAAATGGGAATGGCAGTGACACCATTGGAAAAGTACTGTATACATTTGCTTTCTCAGGATGTCGGCTCACTGCTTGTTTGCTATGCACCTGACTAATATCTGCCAATGTGCCAGGATTGTGTAGATGCACCTCAGATCCTCTGATTTCCAGTTGGGTCTTCACAGGCTTGAACTTCAGAAATGCCAGCCACAGGCACATGCAGCTTTTGCAAAGCTGGTGGAAAAGTTGCTGATTCTCATTCTGGAATTCTACAAGGCGAAAACCTGACAGACATAATGAACTTATCAAGTTTTGATGCTCCCTTGAAGAATAAATTTAAGACCATTGTTTTGTTGGAGATTAACTTCACTACCATTGTTATGAGTTCCCATTTTAGTAAAATAGGATTATCACTGTAAGGGATAGTATAGACAGGAGGGACTGAATGGTCACAGTTAACACTTAACATTTCACCAAGTAAAACACAAGCCACAGTCTAGGAAGATCTGAGGGAAGGTTTGTCACCGTCTGTTTCAGAATTCGATGCATTTGCAAAGACGCTGTGATTTTGCAAGGGGGAACCATTCTCACCACTGAAGTTTTCTCTTCAGTTTTTTGAAGCAGCTCTTGTAGCCAGACATTTCATGGAATTCTGAGCAAAGCATGTTCTGTGAATGACTGGGCCTTTTCGGTGGATTGACCTGTGCCAGGAGGGTCTTTTTGGGAAGCAAAATGCTTCATTTTGATTGTGACCAACAGTGAAATTCACTTGGAGAGACTGGTGCCAGGGTTTTGGAAACTTTGTGGAAGCCATCCAGTTCACGCCTTGCCTACAAAAGGATCAGGAGTGTTATGACCACAACTCGTGTGGACGGACATTTCTTCAAAGGCAACACAAGGAGAATTTGTGAATCTGTAGCAGACACAACTCCAGTCTCCCCTTCAGTTCAACATTAATTCCAGGCAACAAATTTCAAACGCCTACACTTTAACACTGAATTTAAAAGACTGAACTTTGACTTAACTTTCTAGATTTTATCTGGGCTCTAATCATTTGGGTAACGCACGCACGCACGCGTGCATGCACACACACACACACACACACACACACACACACACACACACACACACACACACACACACACACACAATTAGTATTTTAAAATTAACCATTGTCTGGCTCACTGTCCTATTGCTGCTCATTACACAGTTTTTTTTAAAAAATTTTTATTTTTCACACCATAAATCACATTAGCCAAGATATACACTATTTCTTTTTCACACATATACAGTGACTTTTTCTCCCCCCCCTTTCCTTCCAAACCACCTCCCCACCCCCCCTCTCATCCATTTTAGGTATACAATCTAGGTTGCATTAAGCCAGTCAGACAATGTTGTCATTCAACAAAATTACACCAGAAATTCTACTGAGTCCATTCTTTTCTTTCCTTCTCCTTCCATCAACTTAGGTAATGTTTGTCCCCGGTAGGTTTTCGCTATTGTATTTAATGTAAGGCTCCTATACTTGTTCGAATATTTCAATATTATTTCTTAACCTATATGTTATTTTTTCTAATGGAATACATTTATTCATTTAAATTTGGTAGTTTCTTCCTTTTAATTTGGTTATGTATTCCATTAATATTTAAAGACATATAGTTCAGCGTAGCCCTTTTATATTTTGTTTATCTTCTCTTTCCGTTTTTCCATCATTACCTTTCCTCCTTTTCCATTTCTGTTTTCTTATTTTCAACTCTTTATAAGACAACATTCCTACAACATCCAACATTTTCCTTATTCTCCTATTTCTATCTTATTTATCCCCAATCTCCCCTTCACCTCCTGAGTTGTCCTTTATCCCTTGTCGGACAACCACATCTCCCCTCTCCATTTGGATTTGCGAATCCACTCGCAAGCGTCAACTGATTTTGCAGTGACCGCTATTTCCCCCCACCCCGCCTCCCCCAGAAAAGATTTCACTTTTCATATGTCACAAAGGTCACTCTTTTAATTCCCTCCTTATTCTCTCTATTCCATTACCTTCCCTTATTAATTCTTGTCTATACTATCTATATTTTCCTCTAAGTACAGATACATTCATGTATGCTCATTGTCTCTATTCATTCTTATACCTCTTTACCCGCACACATATCAATCGTGATCATTTTTACTCTCATTACCCGTCTTCATCCCTCAGTCTATTTTTGTCTTTACCCACATACATATCAATCGTGATCATTTTAACTCTCATTACCCGTCTTCCTCCCTCAGTCTATTTTTGTAATTGTTCTGCAAATTTTCGTGCTTCTTCTGGATCCGAGAATAGTCTGTTTTGTTGTCCTGGAATAAATATTTTCAATACCGCTGGATGCTTTAGTATAAATTTATACCCTTTCTTCCATAAAATCGCCTTTGCTGTATTGAACTCTTTTCTCTTCTTTAGGAGTTCAAAACTTATATCTGGATAAATGAAGATTTTTTGCCCTTTATACTCCAGTGGTTTGTTGCCCTCTCTTACTTTTTCCATTGTCTTCTCCAGTACCTTTTCTCTTGTAGTATATCTTAGGAATTTTACTACAATAGATCTTGGTTTTTGTTGTGGTTGTGGTTTAGAGGCCAATACTCTATGTGCCCTTTCTATTTCCATTTCTTGCTGTAGTTCTGGACATCCTAGGGTCTTAGGGATCCACTCTTTTATAAACTCCCTCATATTCTTGCCTTCTTCATCTTCCCTAAGGCCCACTATCTTTATGTTATTTCTTCTGTTATGGTTTTCCATTGTATTTATTTTTTGAGCTAGTAGTTCTTGTGTCTCTTTAGTTTTTTTATTAGATTTCTCCAATTTCTTTTTTAAGTCTTCTACCTCCATTTCTGCTGCTACTGCCCGCTCTTCCATCTTGTCCATTTTCTTTCCCATTTCTGTTAAGGTCATCTCCATTTTATTTATTTTCTCTTCTGTGTTGTTTATTCTTTTTCTTAAATCATTGAATTCCTGTGTTTGCCATTCTTTAAATGACTCCATGTATCCTCTAACAAGAGCAAGTATATCCTTTACCTTGCCTTTCCCTTTATCTATTTCACTGTATTCTTCCTCTTCTTCTTCCTCTAGGTTGGCCATCTGTTGTTTCTTTGCTGCCCTTTCCTCCTCTTCTTTCTTGTTTCTATTGTCTTCTGTGGTCTCTTCTTGCTGCAGGTGTTCTGCAGCTGTCGTTGCCGGCTGTGGAGATCGACTCCCCAGCTGGTCCCCCCTCCCGTCGGTGTGTTTTTTTTCATGCGCGGTTGCGCACTTTTACTCGGCTCTGCGAGCCATTTTTGTAGTCCATTATTTACCGACCTGAGGGAGCGGGTTTCTCTCTCCGCAGCGGGCCTCTTCGGACAGGTAAGGCCTTCACCTTTTTCCTCCTTTGTCTTCTCTTCCTCTCTTCTTACCGTTGCTTTCGATTTTTCTTTTTTTGTCGCCATCTTCTTTCCACCTTTATACTCACTTTTCTGTAACTTTTATTTCTGTGCCTTTGTGTTTTCCTTTGTTTTTCCCGACTTTTCTGGAGAGGGCTGGAGTTCACCGTCCGGCCACTACTCCATCACGTGACTCCCCCATTACACAGTTTTTAACACCATATTAAGTTTTGCACTAAATTATGTTGCCTCTGAGCATGAATTGGCAGGTCGCCATGGATATGGTAATGTGTTAATGATTTCTTTGGTGAAGAAATGAGCCCAAGACTAAAGATGATGAGCAATCAGCTACATTTTTAAAATGGTCCAATATAGATGCCAACATCTTGCTTCAAATTGGGTCAAAGTCATATCCAAACAATGACAGCCATTCAGCCTCCCTTTTGGGGAAGGGAGAGGATGGAGTTGATGAGCAATTGTATTTCTAAAAGGCCAACAAGACAGAATTTGGCTTCCTCAGGCTTCATCATGAGGTGAACAGGAAAATTACTACTCTTTTTCCTATTGCTTCCAGTTTTGACACTTACCACTACCAGCAAGGCAACATACAGCACATGGCCCCAACACAAGGCCACATCCAGCACCTGATCCCAACACAAGGCCACGTACGGCACCTGGACCTAACACAAGGCCCCATATGGCACCTGGTCCCAACACATGCTTTGGTCCTAATTAGCAAGGGGAAAATTTGCCAGTTTTACTTGAGTGCTTTGGGCATGAGTGATCATATTAAAAATATATCTAAATAGTCCAGTATGACATGGTATAATTGTTTGCTCTGTGTTTCCTGAACATAAAATCAAAGTATTGTTTACAGAGAAGGAGAATGAGTAGGTTACTGAGTTGCTGAATACATTCTTGGCATCTCTCAAAATTGATTTCTGGGTTGAGGAGATTGTCTTATGAGGAAAGTACAAGTAGGATGCACCTTTCCCCCTTGAAGTTCAAAACAAGTGATCCAATTTAAATATTAAGGTCCCGAGGTTGAGTTGAAGGAGGGCACGTTGGCTGAGGGTGGGTGGTGCTCACCAGCAGAGCTGCTCGGAGAATGCCCTCTGTAAGAATCAGGGAGATATTGACTCCCTGAATAATATCTCAGCCACTTTTTTTTTTTTTTTTCACACCATAAATCACATTAGCCATGATATACACTATTTCTTTTTCACACATATACAGTGACTTTTTCTCCCCCCCCCCTTTCCTCCCAAACCACCCCCCCACCCCCCCTCTCATCCATTTTAGGTATACAATCTAGGTTGCATTAAGCCAGTCAGACAATGTTGTCATTCAACAAAATTACACCAGAAATTCTACTGAGTCCATTCTTTTCTTTCCTTCTCCTTCCATCAACTTAGGTACTGTTTGTCCCCGGTAGGTTTTCGCTATTGTATTTAATGTAAGGCTCCTATACTTGTTCGAATATTTCAATCTTATTTCTTAACCAATATGTTATTTTTTTTAATGGAATACATTTATTCATTTAAATTTGGTAGTTTCTTCCTTTTAATTTGGTTATGTATTCCATTAATATTTAAAGACATATAGTTCAGCGTAGCCCTTTTATATTTTGTTTATCTTCTCTTTCCGTTTTTCCATCATTACCTTTCCTCCTTTTCCATTTCTGTTTTCTTATTTTCAACTCTTTATAAGACAACATTCCTACAACATCCAACATTTTCCTTATTCTCCTATTTCTATCTTATTTATCCCCAATCTCCCCTTCCCCTCCTGAGTTGTCCTTTATCCCTTGTCGGACAACCACATCTCCCCTCTCCATTTGGATTTGCGAATCCACTCGCAAGCGTCAACTGATTTTGCAGTGACCGCTATTTCCCCCCACCCCGCCTCCCCCAGAAAAGATTTCACTTTTCATATGTCACAAAGGTCCCTCTTTTAATTCCCTCCTTATTCTCTCTATTCCATTATATCTCAGCCACTTTAATGAAGAATTTCAGCTTGTGAATCTTTGAGAGAGAACAGTGATGATTTCCTTTCTAACTTGTGTGAACATTCCCTCCTGACTGCACAATCTAGTACTACTGGTGGATCTGTCCTGCCAAGAGGACAAGCCTTCTGTTCCATCTCTCAACCCACGTCTGCCAAATCTCCTGGAATCTGTAGCAACAAAATCAAGTACCTGTATTATAAGTGTGGCCATGTTTCAGCTCTACTGCACACCTCCAATTAATAAATTACATCCCAGGTACCTAGAAAGTCTGAGAGGTTGGCAGGACATATTTGAAAAACATTTTTAAAAATCTTCTCAAGTTACCATGCTCAAATCCTAAATTCTACTAACTTCTAAAGTCGATACATTGGCTTGCTCTGCTCCAGTGCTTCCATCCAAGTACCTTTTATCATGGTTCTCTGCTCAAACCAGCCTTCCTCATTCTCCCCCTTTATTTCCCTTTCCCTGAGATGTTGGTACAGCTCGTGCCCATCTGCTGACTAATTGCAATGACAATAAAGATTTTCAAATGCAACTCATTTTGTTTGGGATGAAATGGAGAAAAGTGATTGGTGTAAATAATGCACAACATAAAAAATAGAGTTGATCCTATGATCTTGGACTGAAAACACCTGATTGGTGATCATGAGTGGGGATTTTATTATATATGATATTTTGTTCTGGGTTCAGCAACCTAGAGAACACGGATTGAGTCATGGGCAATCTATACTAAATATATGTCCTGGATGCTAGTCTGAGGTCCAATTCACCATGAAAAGAATATTACAGTCTGTATTTAAAATTGGACTGAAACACATTAGTAACGTCACTTTCTCGCTGTTGTGTCAATCTTTCAAGATTTCACACTCCATCCTTGGTAAAGGGTTGCAACCTGAAACATTGACCATTCTTTTCGGCCACTGATGTTCCCTGACCCACTGAGTGCCTCCAGCAGAGATGTTCTTTTTTGTTCCCAGATTCAGAATCTGCAGGCTCATTCCATTGTTTTCTTCTCTGTAGGATTATCTGATTCTGCTGGTGCCCCATGCACTTCTCTAGTTGGGAATCTCCTCTTCAATGCCAAATGTGTATTGCTCACTGATTGACATTAGCATGTGTGCCTGTCATTAATGCAAAGACATGTCTGTGGCACCAAAGCAACAGTTCAAAGTCACATCCTACTTTGTGCAGGTGTCCAAAATTGCACCGAACTTTGTTCTTTGGTTGTTAATCTGATTTGATTTTACATCTTCATTTAATTATGAGTGTGTGGAAGATCTACCCGACAGGGGTAAAGTCATGAACTCCTAATATTACAAGATTTACAAGAAAGCAACAACAACAAAAAATCACCTGATTTCCCTTCTCTTCATAGATTCATTTTTGGGCTAACAAGGATCGATGCTCATTTTAAAACTGGAACAAATAATTAATCTATCATTAATTTTCATCTTACATTTTATGCCTCTTTGACAGTTGCTCTGTAGAGAAAAGGTTCAGTGAGGAAATTATAGCTGTGTGGTCACATTATGTCATTTGTGATAAATCTTTTCTAATTTGGGTATTTCCACATAAAGTCACCTTTCCCAACATTTTATGGAAAAAATCTGAAATTTTATTTCTCTTACAAAATATTGCAAATTTACTCTCCATCCAATTTTATACATTCATGTCATCAGCTGCCTAAACATGCGCATCTTTTTCACACCAACTGCCTTGTTTCTCTGTTATTGCCAGACAGCAATTAAATAGAAGTGCATCCTGCTAATTCCAGCTTACCTATAGTTTAATCTCCGTTCATTGACTAACAATATGTAGTGTTTTGGGATTTTGTGGTGAAGATGGTGCGGAGGGTACGTCATTACTGGATGCATTGAAGGGCAACACTGGCTTCAGTGTACTGCTTCCAAGTCCACTGTCTCTGATGTGATGTTATAACTGAAGGAAGACCAAGTCAGTGCAGATGAACCACAAGGTCAGCTTGTATGTGAGGATATACAGGGCCGACCTTTCCAAATGCACATAAAATATCCCAACTGATCAGAAATGGGTCATTGAAAATCCCAACTTTGGTGCATTTTGTTTGAGACCATCTTGTGAGAGATAAGTAAAACTGATATAAAAATATGAAGATGACGAAACTAGTATAGATATATGTGTAATAAATAAAGCCAGTATGAATAAGATAAGGATAGATAATAGATAATAGAATGTAGGGTCTTCTAGCAAGAATTAGCAAGTTCTGCATATGGAGTCGGGAAGGTGTGAATTAGAACAAAGGCAGGTTTGTGAATAAGGTCAATAAGGACAATGACATGATGGGACACCAACAGGATACCCCCTGGTCCTCCAAGTTCACAGAAACAGCACGTAGCAGGATTGCCTAATGCCAAACTCATCCAGGAGGCAGAAGAATGTAAGGGGGAGGGTACTTCTATACTGAGATCAACTGTATAAAAGTTGGGTGAGCCCCAGTGTGTGTGTGTATTCCCAGGGTAAGGGGAAGCACCCAACTTTGCATTGTTGTATAATAAATGTTCTTTGTTCTCAATTTTTGTCTCGAGCAAATTCTGTGAAGGTTCTTCTGTTTCTCACAATCTGATGGATAATTTCTGTATAATCCCCTACATCTCTTCTGTCTGCTCTAAGCTTTTAATAATCCAGTAAGCAAATCTCCCAATTTTGAGTTCGATTCAAAGAACAAAGAGAAAATCAAAATTGGCATTGAAGTTTGAGGATATTTAATCTTCCAAAAATGTAGGCTGGATGAAGATGATCTGTATTTAATTCAGAGGAAATTAGATCGTGTCCACGTGGATAAACTGCTGTTATTAGGCCCAAGACACAAAAGTGCATCAATACATCTTCGAGAAAGAAAATTGCACAGGTGCACCCCAAAATGTGTGCTAGCCCACTGCTCTACTCCTGTACACCCATGACTGTGCGGCCAAGCACAATTCCAATGCCATTTACAAGTTTGCCAATGACATGAGTTGTCGGCAGAATCACAAATGGCAATGAGGAAGTGAACAGAAGGGAGATCGATCAGCTCGTTGAATGGTGTAATGACAACAACCTTGCGCTCAACATCAGCAAAACCAAGGAGATGATTGTGGACTTCAGGAGGAAGTGAAATGAACACGACCCAGTCCTCATCAAGGGCTCAGTAGTGGAGAGGGTCAAGAACTTCAAATTCCCGGGTGTCAACATCGCCGAGTCTCCACGTTGATGCAATCACGAAGAAGGCTCGCCAGTGGCTATACTTTGTGAGGTGTCTGAGGAGATTTGGTATGTCACTGAAGACACTCAAAAATATCTACAGGGGGACACTGAAGAGCCTTCTGGCTGGTTGCATCACTGCCTGATATGGAGGTGCCAACTCTCAGGACAAGAATAAACTCCAGACGGTTGTTAACTCGGCCTGCAACATCACAGGCACCAGACTTCACTCCATCGAGGACATCCATATGAGGCAGTATCTCAAAAAAGCAGCCTCTATCCTCAAAGACCCCCACCACCCAGGCCATGCCCTCTTCACTCTGCTACCATCTGGGCAAAGGTACAGGAGCCTGAAGACGAGCACTCAGTGGCACAAGGACAGCTTCTTCCCTGCTGCCACCAGATTCCTGAATGATCAATGAACCAAAGACACTGCCTTACTTTTCATGCTCTATTATTTTTACTTTTTTATAGTAAGATGGTTTTAATATGTATGTTTGGAGTGTGACGCTGTCACAAAATCCCAAATTTCATGACATGTTCATGAAAATAAACCCTGATTCTGATTAAAAAAAGAGAACTGTTCTTGAATCTGCAGGTTCTTGCTTCAAGCTTGTGCATCTGCTGCCCAACAGAAGACTATTTATTGCATTTTCTGGCTTGTTTTAGATTTGTCAAACTTAAATAGGGCAAGTTGCTTACTCCCTGCACATTTCAGCGTACAAATCTTCTTTAGAGATTATGACAAATTGTGGCCTGCATAATTATGTTTATGCAACATCTGCTGCAGACAAAGTTGCATTTGAAAAAGCAAAACGAAAAATGTCAGAACTCTTTATGTTTAAGGATCCTCAAAATGAAACATTTGCTTCTTTCATTGTTTATGTTCTTATTAACCTGTGCCATTGAGAGGACTTCTGACCCCAGAGAGAAGGTGAAAAGAGGAGTTCTTTATCACACCCTTAAATCAAAGAGATTTTTTTTATGGCTCAAAGTGCTACCTTACTCATTATTTAAAATGAATATACAATGTTTGCTGCTTTGTTGGATTTCCCATTCATATATTAGATCCCAGATGTAGGATGAAAAACTCTAATCATGCCTTTCGAAGATAAAATGGAAAGGAGTGCCATTTTTATGAATAAATTAAAGCAGGTGGATATTTTAAAAACCCTCTCGAAATCCTTTTCATGTAGATAAAAGAACATGATTGCACCAGATTTCTTGCTGTATTAAACAGCCATGGAGTGATAAAGCATGAAAACATCGTCCATGATCTCATTTGCATTTGGCCCGTGTCCCGCTGAACCTTTCATTTCCATTAACCTGTCCAATTGTCTTTTAAACACTGTATCATACCTGCTTACACCACTTCCTTTTCCAGCACATTTCAGGTACCCACACCCTTTTTCTGGAAAATACTTGCCCCAGTAGCCCTTTAAATCTTTTCCCTCTGACCTTAAACCTGTGACCTCTAGTTTTAGTTTTAGCTTTCCCTGCCTTGGTGTTACCATGCACTTTAACTGTACCCCTAATGATTTTATATCCTCTCAAGTCACCCCTCAGTCTTTTACACTCCAGGGAAAACATTCCCAGTCTTTCCAGTCTATCCTTGTAACTCAAGCTGCCAAGTCCTGACAACTTCTTTATGATTATTCTTTAAACTCTTTCTAGCTGAATAACCTTTTTTCCAATAGCAGGGAAACCAGAACTGCACACAATACTTCAAGCACTGTCTGACCAACATCTTGTATAGTTGTAACATGACCGGGAAAGACTTAGAGGGTTATGGGCCAAACACAGGCAAATGGAACTGGCTTTGGCGGACAACTTGATTGGCTTGGACATGTTGGGCTGAAGACCCTGTTTCTGTGGTTGAGAACACCCTGTCTAAATGTGTTGTTACTTTTAGAAGATCATATGACAAGACTAGAAATAGGCCATTCAGCACTTTGAGTCTGTCCTTCCATTTAATCATGAGCTGTTCCATTTCCCCACTCAGCCCCACTGCCTGGCCTTCTCCCCATAACCTTTGATCCCCTGGCTAATCAAGAACCTATCAATCTCTGCCTTAAATACACCCAATGATGTGACCTCCACCGCTCCCTGTGGCCACAAATTCCACAGATTTATCATCCTCTGGCTGAAGAAATTCCTCCTCATCTTTGCTCTGTGGAGGCCCTTCAATCCTGAAGTTGTGCCCTCTTGTCCTAGTCTCTCCCACCATGGGAAACAACCTTTCTACATCTACTCTGTCCACACCTTTCAACATTCGAAAAGTTTCAATGTGATGTCCCCCCATTCTCCTAAATTCCAATGAGTCCAGCCCAGAAGTCGTCAAATGCTCTTCATGTGATAACCCTTTCATTTCTGGAATCATGCTTGTGAACCTCCTCTGAATCCTCTCCAATGTCAGCACATCCTTTCTTAAATGAGGAGCCCAAACTGCTCACAGTACCCTATGTATTTACTGATATCCCTGGAATTCTCTGATCCACAACACTCTGCAGAACCCGGTCATTTACTGTGTAAATCCTGCCCTGGTTTAACTTGGCAAATGCAACACTTTGCATTTATCTGAGTTAAATTTCATCTGCCATTCCTTGGGTCACTTTTCCATCACAACCTTCACTGTCCACTGTTCACTATTCAGCATTGTAGTTGTCTTATGTCATGTTCTTTTAGTGTTATTAAGAATTGGAAATTTATTTTCCCATTATGGACACTTTCTCATGCTCATAACTTAGCCATTATCTTGTCCCATCTCTCTGGGTGATTCTATGTTGCACCGGGATCAGTTTGGGGCATAAAATTAATTTAGAAAGGGGACATCATTGATCAAATGACACTTATAACCAATGGGCTAACTATTAATGTTCACAGTTCAAGTATTTGGACATTAGATTTTTGAAACATTTGCACCTTGCCACTCTTCTTGCCCCAGCAATATGTAGATGGGGTGGGGGGGGGGAGGTGTACCACTTTTGAGAAACATGGCAGAGTTGGTGACTGTGGGTCCATAGGAGAATACTTTGAGACCAGCAACCATAAACTCTATTTTTTTAAGATAGTTATGGAACAGGATAGGACTGGTCTACGGTGAAGTCCTAAACTGGGGCAAGGTAAATTTTGATGGCATAAGTCAAGAACAAAGAAAGATTGGTTGGGAGAGGCTTTTTGCAGGTAAAGATCCACCTGGCAAGTGGGAAGCTTTTAAATGAAAGACAGGGAAAGCAGGCACCTGTTGGAGTGAAAGGTAAGGCTGGCTAGATGAGGCAACCCTGGAAGAACAGAGATATTGAGGATCTGGCCAAGAAAATGGTATGTGTCAGTCATAGACAGATGAAATCGAGCAATTTCTTTGAGCAGCATCCAGAATGTGGGAATTCACTCAAGAGAGAAATAAGGAATGACCATGAGGTGCCCCTGGCAGATAAGATTAAGGAGAATCCAAGGAGATTCTACAAGGACATTAAAGGCAAGAGCGTAACTACAGAAAGAACGGGGACCCTGAAAGATCCATATGAGATTATGCATAGGGTGGAGCCACAAGCGATGGGTGAGGTCCAACACTAATATTTTTTTCTTATGCATTTACTTTGGTGAAGGACATGAAGGATAGACACATCTCAAGTAAATAGCAATGTCTTGAAGAGAGTCCACATTAGAAAAGGTGCTAGAAAATTTACATAAAGATGTAAATCTCTGGGGCCTGAGTGAGTCCATCTCAGGACGTTATGGGAAGTAAGGGAAGAAATGACAGGAGGCCTGGCACAGATATTTGCATCATTGTTGAGCTGGACCGGACTGGGGTTAAAATCTTGCGCTCTCTGTAAGGAGTTTGTACGTGCTCCCCGTGTCTGCGTGGGTTTCCTCTGGGGGGTTCCGGTTTCCTCCCACCATTCAAAATGTACAGGGGTGTAAATTGGGTGGCACAGGCTCGTGGGCCGAAATGGCCTGTTACTGTGCTGTATGTCTAAATTTAAAAAAAATTAAATTTACAAATTATCCTGAAGGGCACCTTCTTCACCCAGAGGGTGGTGGGTACTAGGGATAAGCTGCCAGAGGGAGTGGTAGAAACAGGGACCATTGTGACATTTTGGTGTATGTCAGAAAGGTTTAGAAGGATATGGGTCAAAGAGTGAGACTGGCTTGGGTGGCATGCAGAAGTTTGGCTGAAGGACCTGTTTCCGTGATGTGAAACTCTATGGCTCTTTTTATTGCAGGTATGTTCTTCATTGGGCAGGGAGACCAACTACTGCACATCATTCCGGGTCAGCCATCACCATGGTGCTGTAGAAGGGTTAGGGTTAGTGTGTGGAGCTTCTACTTTTGTACACAAATTTCCTCCCCAATTGAACCTGCCTGTTAGCTTTCAGTGATTTGTGTTCAAGGGCAGCCAAGGCTCTTGTACATCAGCACCTTCAATATCCCACCATTTAAACAAAAAAAAATTCCTTTTTCCTATGTTTTCTAGTCAACTGGATAACTTCACCTCATTTCTGTCTGTTATGCCCCGGTTAGTCACTTCACCTGCCTGTCTTGAAACATCTCTTCATCTTTTTCACTAGCTCTTAACTGGTGCCATGAGAACACTGACGACTGAGCTATGGCGCAAGGCAAGCTCTGACCTATAGAGGCAGCACCTGCTTCCATAAATGCTTCAGAAAATATTTACAAGTTAATGAAAACCCTGTCCACTGGGTAGAGACTGGGTGAAAATGGGACATGTTTTATTTGCAGTGATACTCACCTCTCTTCCTCTTCCTTTTTAGATTTGACACATTTTTTTTCTAAAAATGTGCCTGTAAAGCACCTTCAACTGGAAATCTAAATCAAAATACCTACTCCTGAAAATATTTATCTTCTGTTATAAGTGATATATACGTGTACAGATATATGTGTGGTTATTGGGCTAAATATTTGCAGTATTTAATTAACCTATCCCTGTTTTAGTGAATTGGATAAGCTTGACCCAGAAATGAAATACTGTATACACAATTCAAACCACAAAGTTGCAGGCAATTAAAGATAAAAGTTGCATCAATATTTGGAAATCATTTGTATTTTGTAATAGTTAAAAGGACATTATTGCACAGTTTAAAATAAATTCATTTTAGGTGGTGTCTCTGTAGTAAATACAATTCACAATCGAGAGAATAACTTAGAGTATTGCAAGTTACTGTGTGCAAAACTGCTTTAGATAATCGATGAATGTTAAAAACACAAAATAATTGTCCTTGGTAGTTGCGGTACAATATAATTCTTCTTTCGATAAAATTCTGGTATTAGAATAGAATGAAATACTTTGAATCATTGGCTCTTTTTAATTGCAGATATGTTCTTCAGTGGGCAGGGAGACCAACCACTGCACATCACTCCGGGTCACATTCCTGAGAACGTGTATTTAAGGTATAGTGAAAGGATTTTGGTTGCATTTTAAAAATTGCAACAAAATTAATTAAGTTTTGATATTGCAGTATAAAGTCCATTTTTTTTAAACATTTTGCTTCAACATCTGTTGATCTGGGTTGCCACCCATTACAGAAATAGCTTGATATTTCTTTCCAATCTCACCAACTACAAGTGACCGTGGCAGTTAATCCCCACTAACATTTTGACAAGCAAGAGAAGATCTAAAAATGATTTAGAATTCACACCAAGTGAGTACATTACATTTAACAACAGCTTTCAGCCAAAGAATATAACTGCTGAATTATTAGATTAATATTTCTGTAACAAGTTGAGGTTTAAAAAAACAGCCATCATTGTTCCAACGAACTCCTGCTTAACTTTCTATTCATTCCCCTAAACATTCTCTTTCCAAAGGTTATAACTTTATGGTTTTGTATTATGTTCAAGTGCCAGCCCCTGTGACATTATTCCTTTCGTTTAATGATTTAACTGAAACAACATTTTCTGATTGTTCATTGTTCGTTCATGACTTATTTCATTCACTGAAAGTACTTGTTATCACCATAGTTATTCAATCTAATTTTAGACCAGGTTAATAATGAAATTAAAACCTCTTTGAAAAAAATTGTAAGCATTTGAAATATAATGGGATCAAAATGAATTCTTACCTTTTGATGCACTGGTCACTTATTCATGCAATATCAAGAGGAAGCTTGCAGAATTGATTTCTTAACTGAGGTCATCCTTACAGAAATATTTTAATAACTTTCAGATAGCTGGAAATATTTCTATGTTCTTGTAATGGTGACCAACAGTACTCGTTTTGGACTTGGGGGGAGTTCAGCTTGGTGATATTTTCCTTGGGGTTAATTCAACGTAATTCAGTCTTTTGCACGTTAATGCAATGCACGCTAAGCTTTCAGAAAGGTCAAAGCTATATAATCTTGGTTAATGATTGACCTAATTGTTCTGCTGGTTGAGAAGTTGTTGAATCTTGTGTTTCCAAAGAATGGGGGAAAATTCTAACTTTATTAGAAAGCATCGTATTTAAGAATGTTAAGCTGCATTGCAGTCATTCCAAGTTCAAGGGGATTTGTAGGGATCTTGTTCAGATATGATGCAAAAAGGGCATTTGGATATTCTGCCCTGCATCTCTTAATTTTCATCACCACTAATTAGCACCATTAATTTTAGGTACAAGAATTCTAAAATTGACCTGCAAGTGAAGTAAAAAGCCAGCCCTGTAGTCCACCAATGAACTCTTCTAGGAGTAAGGATCCTTTGACCCTCCCTCACCAGCTCCAATAAAAAAAATTCTTGTAATTTGATATGGAACATGGTTTTAACCGTACCTGCATAATTCTAGGAAATCGTACACAGCAGTGGAATTCCAACAGTAATTCAGCATTTCTCTGCAGTCTTCTTGCTAGTTTTGATAAAGGGTCCAGGCCCAAAACACTGACTGACTGACCCATGAATCCTGTCCGACCTGCTGAGTTCCTCCAGCAATTCATTGCCTGCCCAGTATGTCAGCACTTCTCTTTTTTAAGGCTGTTTCATTGATGTAGAATGAAAAACATTAGTTCAAGAGACAAATGTAGGCACATCCTTATGAGGATTGACATACAAAACAATTCCAACCCTAAGCCTCAATATAAACTTCTAACAATTATTGGAATCCTGGTTATCAAGAGAAGAGATTTTGTAATATTATACATTTATGGGGCAAGAGAATAAATTGTGAATTTCTTTTTATTTTTGCTCCTAATTGTTTTTAAGTGGAATATGGCCTAACTTGGCCAGTTGAGATCCCATATGGAAATGCTGGAAACCAGAATTAGTTTCAAGTCAACCCAAACTGGGTCCAATCCAGTTATTTCTTCTTAGAAATATATTCAAAAATGGTCATGGAATATGCTACCAAAATTCCTGAATGAGGCACAAAATATCATCACAAACTGAATGCAAATCCTTTCCTCGAGCCTGCACAAAAAAGTTTGATCATATCAGAGAGCCTATATTTAAATACTGATACACATCATTTTGAGAGATTCTTCCCATAGCTTTCTAGTACTTAATGTACAATGCACCTTGAGTGTCACGTGTGTTCAGTGGCTTTTTAATCTTTAACTGAACCTACACATACACATGAGCGAGAGGAACTCACTCATTCAAAGTATGAGCAGTTTATTTAGAGTTCCTTCTGTCTGGAATCTTCTTTAAAATATTGCTGTAATCCAACGCAGTCTTTTAGGGATGATCGCCTTAATGCAATGGTTGATGTTTAAAAGCAATGTTACATTTAATGCAATGAAATATCATTCAAGTCAATGCAAAATCCATTCTTATCACACCATCAGTTAACTGAACGTCAGTAAGTGAGACAAGAGCATAATGTTTAAAAACAAAGGCTGACAGGAAAGTTAAAGACACTGAATAATGTCACCTGAATGGCTGAAAGTGGATCAACTTGGTTCGATAAAGCACTGAAAAAGATGATGAGAGGCCAGGTTTATGCCAAAGAGACCATTAATTGTGAGTTTACAGAAGACCAACTCTGGTGGGCGATGAAGTAGGATTCAGATACATTTGCTGGCTCAGTCCAGTGTCATTAAATCATTTGTGTTAAGAGTAAATTCATAGAGCTGTACAAGGGCACAGCATGGAAAAAGGCCCTTTGGCCCACATCCACAGTGACAAGTGGGAACCTATCTGCAGCAATCCCATAGCTTTCTATGCCCAAGTGCTTCAGAGACTTCTTCAATGCTGTTGGTTACCCTGGTTCCACCACTCTCTCGTGCACTGCATTTCTGCTGAGGGGGATTCAAATTAAACAATTTTTCTGCCTTTGCAACTTCACAATATGCCTTGTAAAGCTGCTTATTGCTCGGTTGAGATGCTTCTAATATCTTCGGCCTCTGCCTGGGAGTAGTCCCAGATGTTTAAATGGTTACATCTAAGCAGCAAAGGTTGGTATGGAATCCTGCTTTCCTTTTACGTCCACTGTTCAATTACTGCTTTAAGTTGTCTTTTACCTTTAAGTGGCCTCTGGGCTGTGCTAAACCTTTGACTCGCTATGTATAAAGTAAGGCAGTCCAAGCAGCATGTAACTGGTTTTAGTCATTACTCCCCAAGTACTAACATTAACGCATACTCAGAACATTACATTTGTCCCAAGGGGTCTATTTAAAAAAAAATAATTTATTCCCAGCTCCCAATTTTACAAAATGGCCTCCAGGATTTTCCACATAATGTAGTCAGCAAACATGAACTTTTATGTTTTAAATTCTTGGTCAGTTGAAAGTCTCATCTTAGTTGTTAATAAAACATGTTTCAGGTCGTTGTAAAATAGTCAAAACCTGGCTGTGTTTTACAACTGTGGAAGGTTGAAGTGAAAATGATGCCTAGAATATGGTTAAGTTGGCACGAGAAGGGGATCAGAGAGAGAAAGGCCTTTAAAGCATGAGGCAGCAGGCCATGTACACTCGTTCTCTCAGAGATCATTAAGTCCACTGTCAGTTATTCAATGGAATGTTAGCAGAGAGGTGAACAAAATGCTTAGCAATTCAGTTTTCCAATCACCAATTAAAAAATCCAATTAATCAAGAGTTGTAAAAACACAACACTGGAGAATCTCAGTAGGTCAACAACATACTTCATAGAGCAAAGATAAAGATACAGAACCAATGATCAGGTTTGAGCCCTTCATCAAGGTATGACAAAATGTAGGCAGGTGCCTGAGCAAAATTGTGGGGGGAGGGGCAGGGGGAGGAGCACGGTCCCACTGGCAGGAGGTATAGGTGGATATGGAAGGGAGGGCACAGCAGCAAATGGGGAAGGGGGCGATGGTTTTGTGATTGGAAAGGAAGGGGTGGAGAGCTGGAGGACAGAAGGGAAAGGGAAGGGAGGGAGAGCTGACCCCTCGATGCGGGCTGGTTCGTGTCCTGATTTCCCCCTCCTGAAGCCCTTTAATTTTGCTAATGTTGAGAGCAAGATAGTTGTTGTGACACTTCTCAACCAGCTGATCGATCTCCCTCCTGTGATTACCGATATGTGATTCTGTCAACCACTGTGGTGTCATTAGCATATTTGCAGACGACATTCGAATTGTGCCTGGTCAGTCATGGGTGTGGAGCAAGTAGAGCAGTGGGGTAAGCACACGTCCATGAGGTGCGGCTGCGTTGATCGTCAGTGAGGAGGAGATGTTGTTTCCAATTCACACTGACTGTGGTCTTGCGATGACAAAGTCAAATGTCCAGTTGCAGTGTGGGGTGCAGAGGCCCAGGGTTTGGAGCTTGTTGGCCAGAACTGAGGGGTTGAAGGCCGAGCTGTAGTTGTTGAAGAGCAGTCTAGGTAAGCCAGAACTGAGTGGAGAGCCAGTGAGATTGCATCTGCTGTGCAGTAATTTCAATGACAGATGAATTGCAGTGGGTACGGACCTTTGCTTAGGGATGTGTTAATTCTGGCCATGACCAACTTTTAAAAACATTTCATCGCTGTAGATGTGAGTCCTTCTGGCAATAGTCCTAGAGGCAGCTCACTTTGCTCTCTTTGGGCACCAATATGATGGATGCAGTTTTGAAGAAGGTGGGAACCTTCATCTTCAGCAATAAGAAAGTGAAAATGTCCACGAACACTCCGGCTAGTTTGTTGGGACAGATTTTTAGGACCCTGCCAGGTTCACCATCAGGGCCTGATGCCTTGCGAGGGTTCACCCTCTTAAAGGATGTTCTGTTGTTGGCCTCACAGTCAGATATCGCAGGGTTGCCAGCTTCTGCAGAGATTCTCACAGGTACCATTGAATTCTCCTTTTGAAATTTGGCCATTTCATTGATCTGGGGGCACTAGAGCAAGCCACAGGAGATGTTTATCTCTTGGAACTCAGTGCTGTTCACGTGGTCTGGGGAGTGAGGGCCACCTCCTCCAGGTCTTGGTCCTGAGTTCATTGAGAGAGAGGCTATTGTCCTGACACCAATCTATAAGTCCTATGTCTTTTTGTATTCTGTTTCGTTGTTGTCAGAGATCCTGCCTACAATTGTGGCATTATCCACAAATGTATAGATGAAATTGAAGCTGTGTTTGGCCACACAGTGTAGCGTAGATAAAAGCTCACACTCAACTGGAGGGAGAACAAACACTTTTATTAGCTTACAACACACAGGTAGGATTCACAAACAGGCTTCAGAGGGCTTCTGGTTGTAGGCGGGAAACCAGGGATATATATGGGCCCCCGGGGGAGGAGCCAGGAGGTGGGACCAGTCATCAGTTCAGGACACCTCTAGTGAATCCCAGTTCACTACACACAGTCATGAGTGGATGGGAAGTATTGTAGAGGACTGAGTACACAGCCCTGCGGTGACCTGGTACTAAGGATAATCATGGAGGAAATGCTGTCTAATCCTCACTGATTGAGGCCTGTGGAATAGAGAGTTGCAGGGAAGGTGCTGAGACCAAGGCTATGATGGCTTGGAAATTAGTTTGTTTGGTGCTATTGAAAGCAGAGCTGGAGTTGATAGAAAGTAAGTTGTAGAAGTCTTTGTTATCCAGGTGTTCTCGGACTGACTTGGGCCAGAGAGATGACTTCTCCTGTGGACTCCATATTGACGTGTAATTGTCTGTCTTGATGACAGTGTATAAATCTGAAAAAATCGGGTGAAATTCTTTTGCGCTAAAATGTTGACCACAAGCAAATTTCAATTAAAATCAACTCCTTTAACTTTTCTTGCTACCATACTTTGTGGCACCTGTTGCTTCACTATCTGTGTCAATTTCCTTCCAGCTGCTTTCAAAATCTAGGCAAACATTTTTTTGGCTTGACTTGCACCAGCTGGTAGTTTAGGGAAGCCATTAGTGCAGGCAGATTGTGATATCCATTCTTTTGCAATGATGGTTTCACAAAAGCACAGCTACTGTTAGACCACAGCAATCCGGCAAACTATGTTTCTGTTGTCTGAATTTCTTGGAGGACCCTTTCAGTGTAGAGCAGAGTGGGGGTCCCAATGTTGGAAATGCCTGCAGCATCCTACATTCTCTGCTAAATTAGCAAGAATAATTTTTGGCCACAGGGAAAATGCACAATAATATTTTGCTGTTTTCAGCCCGTTGTCTCCGGTCCCGTATCTTGGAAGGATTGGATGATTATGACAGACTCTAACCTGACATCCAACATAAACCAGAATGCATCTCACCTGGAAAAGATGGTCTACTGGCATTTTGTAAATCCGACCTTTTGGTGCTCTCCTTATTGGACAGTTCTTGGATGGGTGATGGAAGGGAAACACGGTCATTTTGTCTTTGAGGAACATTTTCTAGCCATTGACTTGGCTCAAGAAAAATGGTTGAAAAAGTTCCTTTTCCTAAACATCCTCACAGAGATGTGGCTGAATGTACCAATGACAAGAAAATTCAAATTTGTCCTACCTTTCAGGACTGTAGAATGCCAAGCTGACACCAAACACTCCATAACCTTCATTTAAAGAGGTTACAGAAGCTTTTATTTCGTGCAGTGACATCCAAGCTCAGACATTGCCCTGATTATGGTTCCCATGGTGTGAAGAGATTATGTCATTGAGTTCTGAGGATTTTACACCAAATCCCTGATCAACACAGGAACCAAAAACGATATCAATAAATGTACAGCAAGACACTATAACAGAGTGTAGTCAATATTGACACTTAGGGGATAGCCATGATTTCTCTATAATGCAGCATGGAGCTGTATCGAACATTTTTCAGCCATTGAATCAGACTAAAAGATGGCTGGTGGGATCAATCCTACCCATTTGAAGTCTGTACACAAGAGAAGAGGTAAAGACAGGCAATCACCTACCAAACATTTGTGGTCCTTAAGCCACGTGAATGTTGCCTGGATCTCTTGAAGGAACCTTTGGTTGTAGAGCAGAATGGGTGATCCAATTTTGCAGTCATTTATAACAGCCATTCTCAACTTTTTTTTTAGCTATGGCTCCATCCTCAACATTTCTGGGCCCCCTTCCCTGTTTTGGTTTCTTCTGTATTCCCTCCATCGGAATACATAAAAAACATTTAAAAATATTTGTTTTGTGAGGTGAAAAGAAAAGAAGGCTTTTACTTAAATGTGCTGTGGCCCCCAGTAGGGTGGGGGTAGGAAGGGGGGGGGATGTAGGGTCACCGTTGGGAATGGTTGATCTATAGCAGTGGTTTTCAAACGTTTTCTTTCCACTCACATACCACTTTAAGTAATCCCTATACCATAAGTGCTCTGTGATTAGTAAGGTGGGATGTGAGTGGGAAGGGAAGATTGAGAATCACTGCTCTCGACTCAATTGTTACTGAAATATTTTGCTTGAGAAAAATTGCCATTGGCCCATTTCCTTTGGAGTTATGAAACCGTGCACATAACGAGTCAATTAGGTCCGATTAAAACAGTGGTTTTCAACCTTTTTCTTCCTACCCACATCCCACCTTAAGCAATCCCTTATTAATCATAGAGTGCCGTTGGCATAGGGAATACTTAAAGAGGTATGTGCACTTTATTGATTTTTTTTAATGCTGTTTACGTTTGTTATCTGTTTGCAGTTCATTTGTTTACATGTATTTAAAAAGGGGGATAGAGAAAAAGCCGGTGAGTCTTACATCAGTAGTGGGCAAAATGATGGAATCCATTATTAAGGATGTAATAGCGGAGCATATGACTAGCAGAGAAGGGATCGGACGGAGTCAACATGGATTTACAAAAGGTAAATTGTGCTTGACAAATCTATTGGAATTCTTTGAGATGGTGACAGGTAAAATAGATGGGGGAGAGCCAGTGGATGTGGTGTACCTGGACTTCCAAAAGGCCTTCGATAAGGTCCCGCATAAACGACTGGCTTCCAAAATCAAGGCTCATGGGATTGGGGGCAAAGTATTGATGTGGATTGAGAACTGGCTGGCAGGTAGAAGACAGAGATTTGGGATAAATGGCTCGTTTTCTGAGTGGCAGGCGGTGACCAGTGGGGTGCCACAGGGATCTGTACTGGGACCCCAACTGTTCACAATTTACATTAATGATCTGGATGAGGGGATTGGATGGAATATCTCCAAATTTGCAGATGACACTAAGCTAGGAGGGGTTGTGTGCACGGAAGAGGGGGTCAGGAAGCTCCAGTGTGATTTGGATAAATTGAGGGACTGGGCAGATCCATGGCAAATGCACTACAATGTGGATAAATGTGAGGTTATCCACTTTGGTCATACAAACCGGAAGGCAGATTACTATTTGAATGGCAATAGATTAAGAGATGGGGAAGTGCAGAGAGACCTAGGGGTACTTGTACACCAGTCTCTGAAGGCGAGCATGCAGGTACAGCAGGCGGTTAAAAAAGCAAATGGTATGTTGGCCTTCATATCAAGAGGGTTTGAGTATAGGAACAAGGATACCTTACTGCAGCTGTACAGGGCCTTGGTGAGACCACACCTGGAGTATTGTGTGCAGTTTTGGTCACTTTATCGAAGGAAGGATGTTCTTGCAATGGAGGGAGTGCAGAGGCGATTCACCAGGTTGATACCTGGAATGGCAGGAATGACTTAGGAGGAAAAATTGTGCAAATTGGGATTGTACTCGCTGGAGTTTAGAAGATTGAGAGGGGATCTCATAGAGACCTATAAAATTCTGGCAGGACTGGACAGAATGGATGCAGATGGGATGTTTCCAATGATGGGAAAATCCCGAACCCGGGGCCATGGTACCGAGATGAGGAGGAATTTCTTTACCCGGAGGGTGGTGAATCTGTGGAATTCATTGCCACAGAGGGCAGTAGAGGCAGGTTCATTAAATCTATTGAAGAGGGAATTAGATCTATTTCTTCAGTATAAGGGTATTAAAGGTTACGGAGAGAAGGTGGGGACGGGGTACTGAACTTTAAGATCAGCCATGATCTCATTGAATGTTGGAGCAGGCTCGAAGGGTCGAATGACCTACTCCTGCTCCTATCTTCTATGTTTCTATGTATTCACTTTGTACAGTTTATTTGTTACACTACCAGTTAGTGGTAATTCTGCTGTGCCCTCAGGAAAAGGAATCTCAGGGTTGTATGTGATGTCATGTATGTTCTCTGACAATAAATCTGAAACCTGACTTTTTAATTTTCTTGCACTATTTCTGTTTATTTGGTTTATCTAAATGTTGGCTTTTTGATGCTGCAACAAAACAATGTAACATGCACATGACAATAAATTCTGATTCTGAACTAACATTGGATTCAAAGTTAGGCTAACTGTCTCATAAGTTTTCTCTGGCATACAAGAACACAAGAAGATACCTTATTTTTTTTTATTATTCATTTAAGACATGAGCTTTGCTTTGAGCCAGTATTTAATTGCTCATCTCTCACTGCCCTGAAGAAGGTCATGGTGAGCTGCCTTCTTGAACTGCTGCAGTCCTCACGGTATGGGTTTACCCACAATGCTGTTCAGGAGGGAGTTCTAGGATTTTGGCCCAGCAAAGGTGAAGGAACAGAGATCTAATTCATTTTGCCAGGCGGGAAACTTCTGAGTGGTGGTGTTCCCATGCTTTTCTGCCCTGGTACTTCTCTCTGGTCATTGGCTTTGAAGGTGCTAAGAAGTCTTGGTGATTTGCTGCCCTACATTCTGGAGATGGGCAGATGGAGAGCCTGTTGACGCTGCACCCATCCAGGCAAGTGAAGAACATTGCATCACACTCCTGATCAGAGCCACGCAGGAGGTGAGTTATTTGCCATAAGACTCTTTCTCACCTGTGTACATGGCTACTCCAATTCGGTTTCTGGTCTATGGTATACTGATAGTGGGGGGAGAGGTGTAGTTAGTGATGTCAGGGGGGTGATAGCTAGACATCATTGGCTGGCATTTATGTGGCATGAATGTTATTGGCCACTTACCTGTTCAGGCCTGGATATTGTTCAGGTTTTTCTTCAGTTGAATGTACATTGCATTGTTAACGGAGGAGTTTACAAATGGTGTTGACCAATTATCGACATCGACATGGGAGAAGGTTACCATGTGTGGAGGGAAGTGATTCTTAGTCCCAAGGAACTACCTAATAGAAGGAAACCTTCACGTTTTTATACTTTACATTCTTTACATATTATCAACCACTCATTTAGCTTGTAGCCACTTCTCTTATATTCCCTTGAGATCTTTGCATCCTCCTCCTTACTCAACCCCTCCTCGTTCAGTAATTTCAGCAAATTTGAAAATAAGTTCAAATTGGAGTTCACCCTGTGTTCTGGTGCCTAAACCAGATAGCTCAATTAGGTTTTGTACAGATTATCGAAAGGTAAACATGGTGACAAAGACTGATGTGTTCCCTGTCCCAAGAATAGATAATTGTATAGATAAGGTGTGGAAGGCTAAATTTCTTACAATGATTGATCTCTTAAAAGGATCCTTTCACAGAGAGAGGCAGGGAGAGTTCTGCATTTGTTACACCTTCAGGATTATATGAGTATAATGTTATCCCTTTCGGGATGAAAAATGCACCTGGCACATTTCAGCGAATGATTAATGTAGTAATTCAGGGTTTAGAGCACACAGGAACCTATATCAATGATTTAGTAATTAGTACGGATACACATGCTTGAATTAGAGCAGTTATTTCAGAGACTGGTGGAAGGACACCTCACAGTGAATTTCCACAAGAGTGAGTTTGGACATGCCATTGTAATTTATCTGGGTTATGTGGTAGAACAGGGACAGGTGGCACCGGTTGGAATGAAAATATTGGCTATCACTATCCCTGGTAATAAGAAAGCTCTTTGGAGATTTCTAGGTATGATTGGCTGCTATCGTAGATTTTGTAAAAACTTTGCAGAAATTGAACTCCCATTAACAAAACTACTTGGGAAGAAAGAAAACTTTATCTGGTCAGATGCATGTCAGGAAGCGTTTCTGAAGTTAAAGGCCATTCTATGCCATCAGCCTGTACTTGTGTCCCCTAACTTTAAAAAGCTATTCTCTTTTGCTGTGGACACCAATGACGAAGCAGTTGGTGCTGTACTGTTACAGAAGAAGGATGGTGATGGAGTAGAACATCCTATTTCATACTTCTCAAAAAAGTTTAACAACCATCAATGAAATTATTCAACCATTGAGAAGTTATTAGCGCTTGTTTTAACGTTGCAGCATTTTGATGTGTATATTTGTACTGCTCAAAAACCATTAATAATATATACTGATCATAATCCATTAGTTTTTCTGTCTAAAATGAAAAATAAGAACAGATGGTTATTGAACTGGAGCTTAATGTTACAAGAGTTTTTTCTTTCTTCTTTCTTTGGCTTGGCTTCGCGGACGAAGATTTATGGAGGGGGTAAAAGTCCACGTCAGCTGCAGGCTCGTTTGTGGCTGACAAGTCCGATGCGGGACAGGCAGACACGGTTGCAGCGGCTGCAGGGGAAAAATGGTTGGTTGGGGTTGGGTGTTGGGTTTTTCCTCCTTTGCCTTTTGTCAGTGAGGTGGGCTCTGCGGTCTTCTTCAAAGGAGGTTGCTGCCCGCCAAAATGTGAGGCGCCAAGATGCACGGTTTGAGGCGTTATCAGCCCACTGGCGGTGGTCAATGTGGCAGGCACCAAGAGATTTCTTTAGGCAGTCCTTGTACCTTTTCTTTGGTGCATCTCTGTCACGGTGGCCAGTGGAGAGCTCGCCATATAACACGATCTTGGGAAGGCGATGGTCCTCCATTCTGGAGACGTGACCCACCCAGCGCAGCTGGATCTTCAGCAGCGTGGACTCGATGCTGTCGACCTCTGCCATCTCGAGTACTTCGACGTTAGGGATGAAAGCGCTCCAATGGATGTTGAGGATGGAGCGGAGACAACGCTGGTGGAAGTGTTCTAGGAGCCGTAGGTGATGCCGGTAGAGGACCCATGATTCGGAGCCGAACAGGAGTGTGGGTATGACAACGGCTCTGTATACGCTTATCTTTGTGAGGTTTTTCAGTTGGTTGTTTTTCCAGACTCTTTTGTGTAGTCTTCCAAAGGCGCTATTTGCCTTGGCGAGTCTGTTGTCTATCTCATTGTCGATCCTTGCATCTGATGATATGGTGCAGCCGAGATAGGTAAACTGGTTGACCGTTTTGAATTTTGTGTGCCCGATGGAGATGTGGGGGGGCTGGTAGTCATGGTGGGGAGCTGGCTGATGGAGGACCTCAGTTTTCTTCAGGCTGACTTCCAGGCCAAACACTTTGGCAGTTTCCGCAAAGCAGGACGTCAAGCGCTGAAGAGCTGGCTCTGAATGGCAACTAAAGCGGCATCGTCTGCAAAGAGTAGTTCACGGACAAGTTTCTCTTGTGTCTTGGTGTGAGCTTGCAGGCGCCTCAGATTGAAGAGACTGCCATCCGTGCGGTACCGGATGTAAACAGCGTCTTCATTGTTGGGGTCTTTCATGGCTTGGTTCAGCATCATGCTGAAGAAGATTGAAAAGAGGGTTGGTGCGAGAACGCAGCCTTGCTTCACACCATTGTTAATGGAGAAGGGTTCAGAGAGCTCATTGCTGTATCTGACCCGACCTTGTTGGTTTTCGTGCAGTTGGATAATCATGTTGAGGAACTTTGGGGGACATCCGATGCGCTCTCGTATTTGCCAAAGCCCTTTCCTGCTCACGGTGTCGAAGGCTTTGGTGAGGTCAACAAAGGTGATGTAGAGTCCTTTGTTTTGTTCTCTGCACTTTTCTTGGAGCTGTCTGAGGGCAAAGACCATGTCAGTAGTTCCTCTGTTTGCGCGAAAGCCGCACTGTGATTCTGGGAGAATATTCTCGGCGACACTAGGTATTATTCTATTTAGGAGAATCCTAGCGAAGATTTTGCCTGCAATGGAGAGCAGCGTGATTCCCCTGTAGTTTGAGCAATCTGATTTCTCACCTTTGTTTTTGTACAGGGTGATGATGGTGGCATCACGAAGGTCCTGAGGTAGTTTTCCTTGGTCCCAACAAAGCATGAAAAACTCATGCAGTTTAGCATGCAGAGTTTTGCCGCCAGCCTTCCAGACCTCTGGGGGGATTCCATCCATACCTGCTGCTTTGCCACTTTTCAGTTGTTCGATTGCCTTATATGTCTCATCCTGGGTGAGGGCCTCATCCAGCTCTAGCCTTAGGGGCTGTTGAGGGAGCTGGAGCAGGGCGGAATCTTGGACTGAGCGGTTGGCACTGAAAAGAGATTGGAAGTGTTCTGACCATCGGTTGAGGATGGAGATCTTGTCGCTGAGGAGGACTTTGCCGTCTGAGCTGCGCAGCGGGCTTTGGACTTGGGGTGAGGGGACGTACACAGCCTTTAGAGCCTCGTAGAAACCCCTGAAGTCGCCAATGTCCGTGCTGAACTGGGTTCGTTTGGCGAGGCTAGTCCACCACTCATTTTGGATCTCCCGGAGTTTGCGCTGAAGATGGCTGCATGCGCGACGGAAGGCTTGTTTCTTCTCTGGGCAGGACAGCTTTGTAAGGTGAGCATGGTGGGCAGCTCGCTTCTTTGCCAGCAGCTCCTGGATTTCCTGGCTGTTTTCGTCAAACCAGTCCTTGTTTTTCCTGGAGGAGAAGCCCAGTACCTCTTCAGTGGATTGCAGTATGGTAGTCTTCAACTGATCCCAGAGGGTTTCAGGGGAAGGGTCCGTGAGGCAGGTTGCATCGTCGAGCTTTGCTTTGAGGTTTGCCTGGAAGTTTCCTCTCGCTTCGTCTGACTGCAGGTTTCCAACATTGAACCTCTTTCTGGGGGCTTTACTGTTCCTGGGCTTTGGCTTGAAGTGAAGGTTGAGCTTGCAGCGAACCAGCCGGTGGTCAGTGTGGCATTCCGCGCTGGGCATGATCCTGGTGTGGAGCACATCTCGTTTGTCACTTTCTCGCACCAGGATGTAGTCCAGGAGGTGCCAGTGTTTGGATCGGGGATGCATCCACGTAGTCTTAAGGCTATCCCTCTGCTGAAAAAGGGTGTTTGTAATGACAAGCCGCTGTTCTGCGCAGAGCTCCAACAGGAGGCGCCCATTGTCGTTGCACTTGCCGACGCCATGCTTGCCCAGGATTCCAGGCCAGGTTTCTGAGTCTTTGCCGACGCGAGCGTCATCCTTGTTACAAGAGTACGATTTAATAATTACACACATGAAGGGGAAGGATAGCGTAATAGCAGATTGTTTGTCAAGATGTTAATCTGGGTAGATATGAATCTAATCACATACTTACTGTAAAAAATGGAGTGTTTATTTTATTTTATTTATGTAATATTTCCATTAATTGTTAAAAATTTGTTCTTGTGGACCAATTTTTTTTTTAGTAGGGGAGGTGTTACAGAGTACTGTGTTGTGTATTGGCCTATGTGTTGTGTGGTTTTATGTTAAAAAGTGAAGATGGACGGCTGAGAGAGTGGGAGACGGACTGAGCATGTGCAGGAAATGATCTAAAAATTTCTGGGCTTGGACAATAAGCTATCACTGACGGTGATGCTGTGGAGTGGAAGGAGGCCCAGAGCATGAGTCATGGTCTGGAGGACAGTTTAGAATGTTGGGATTTCAAAAAGGATGAACATTCCGAAGGCAGCCAAAAGGATGTGGACCAAGCCAGTGGTTCCTCTCTCTGTAAGCAACACAAGACAACTTTGAATTTTGTGCTCTCTCTCTCCCAAAGATCTTTTGGCTTCAGTTTACCAAACAAACTGAATTTTGTTTATGATCTTTGCTTTGGTTGAGATCGAAGTTTTGTGAGTCTTGTGTGTTTTGTGTCTAAGTTTTTCTGTGGGCTGGTTGGAAGTGTAGCTTAGACTTTAATTCCATATGTTATATTTAGGCTGGGGAATTTATTAGTTTTACACTGTTACAGAGATTTGCAAAGTAACTAGTGGGCATTGTTATAAAAGGGGAGGGGGGGGGGTTTGAAGGTGAATTTTTGGTTAATAGAGATAATCTTTACCCCTGAGAGATTTGCCTTCTTTGTGGTTTGATCTTGTAACAGGAGTTCGTGCGGGATATTGGAGCTGAGGAAATGATCTTGTGCAGTGGCCGAGTAAAACTCCCCATGGAACTAGTTCCAGGCCATTCACTTATGGGTAAAATACGTTTCTGATGTGATTCATATGAGGCTTGTTGTTCTAAACGAGATCATGAATAGACACGAGTCACATGGTGCAGTCGGAACGTGACACGTGAAGCCCTTCAACGCCAACACGCCCCGGCTCCTGCACGCGATTGGTGGCTGCAGCGCCCGACGAGTGGGCGGGGTGTCACGTGTCGAGTCCGCTGACGTGCCTCCTGCACGCGATTGGTGGCTGCAGCGCCCGACGAGTGGGCGGGGCGTCACGAGGCGAGTCCGCGGCGGCTCACTCAGTGCGTTGGCGCAATGGCGAAGATCTGTGGCGGTATCAGCGAGTCCAAGGTGGTTGACGCCGAGGTTCAGCTCCTCGCCAATTCGGTGAGTGACTCTCCCCCTCTCTCTGCTCTGGGAGCAGGGCCGGTCCCGGACACCGAGCTCGGGTCTGAGGGGTCGCTCAAACCGGGTGGGGGGGGATAGGGTCAGCTTCTTGTTATCGGGTGGTGCAAGGGCAAGCCGAGGGGACGGTTACCCGCTCCCCCCCACCCCTCCACCCACACATATAGAGCCCCCCATACTCTCACACCCCCCCCACACACACATACAGAGCCCCCCCATACTCACACCCCGCCCCACACATACAGAGCCCCCCATACTCTCACACCCCCCCCACACACATACAGAGCCCCCCATACTCTCACACCCCCCCCACACACATACAGAGCCCCCCCATACTCACACCCCGCCCCACACATACAGAGCCCCCCATACTCTCACACCCCCCCCACACACATACAGAGCCCCCCATACTCTCACACCCCCCCCACACACATACAGAGCCCCCCATACTCTCACACCCCCCCCCACACACATACAGAGCCCCCCCATACTCACACCCCGCCCCACACATACAGAGCCCCCCATACTCTCACACCCCCACACACACACATTCAGAGCCCCTCCCCACACTATGGTTAGGGTTAGTCCCCCCCCATACTCTCACACCCCCCCCCCACACACATACAGAGCCCCCCATACTCTCACACCCCCCCCCCCCCACACACATATAGAGCCCCCCCATACTCACACCCCGCCCCACACATACAGAGCCCCCCATACTCTCACACCCCCACACACACACATTCAGAGCCCCTCCCCACACTATGGTTAGGGTTAGTCCCCCCCCATACTCTCACACCCCCCCCCCACACACATACAGAGCCCCCCCATACTCACACCTCTCCACACATACAGAGCCCCCCATACGCTCACACCCCCACACACACCACATACAGAACCCCCCCACACTCTCACACCCCCACACACACATAAAGAGCCCCCCATACTCTCACACCCCCCCACACACAAACAGCCCCCCCTACACATACAGAGCCCCCCCCCACCCCATGCCCAACATTCTACAGATCTTGACTCATTGATAGACTATTTGTAAAGCTCTTTGTTCTGTGTTTCGTTCATCTAGCAGTGATAATGAAGAGATTGAAGAAGCATTGTTGACATTTCATTGGTATTTTCTTGGCACATATTAGGGAGACATAAACTGGCTAATCCTTGGGAGAAGGCTGAGTTTGACCATTTAAAATAGATTTTGGTGGAATGCAATAGAAAGAATGGTTGTGGGGGGTGAAAGCTTGACTAGGTCTCAATGTAAGAAAGCCACCTGTATGTGTGGGTGGTGAGGAAATTGCCACCATTGGGAATGATTGAAACAAATGGATAGATGCCTTTGAAGGAAAAGCTGTAGAAGTGGATATGGAAGTTGAAAGTTGTAATGAAAGACAACTGACAAAATAGAGGAGACTTGATTGGCCCATACTCTGTTGGGTTGAATGTCTTGCCCTTCTGCTCTCCGAATTCGAGCATTTTGAAAGTGGATGGACAGATCAGTAGCTGCGAAAAAATTCATGAGAAATGAGAAACCACTTGACACTGCTCAGGTTTAGAAGTACAGTAGTTTAGTCTCGAGCATAAAGGAAGTAGAATTTGGGAAGGGTTTGGGTTGAGTAAATGGATGATGTGGAATGAGGCATTGCGCAAAAGTGATAGGTGGCTCTCTCATTCAGATGATAGATGTAGAGCTGAGGGTGTTTTTTTTAAAAATATATATGTATATTGTGAACTCTAAAGTTAGAGGCAAGCTAAATTGAGATAAAGGTTTCAGTCATCAAGATATAATTACATCTGATGCTGAGTCCAAAAAAGGAAATGTCTGAATTTTTTAAAATTATGGTGCTGGGTTGGGTTAAAGATGAATATTTTCTTTTTTTTAAATAAGATGAATCAAGGTAGATTGCTCAATTGACCTGTGTCAACAGGAGAAAACATGTTTGGTGAGAAGCAAGTGTTGCTGTCTTAGTGTGGGTGGGAAGCTTAACCCAGGAAGAATGGCTTATCCAGATTTTCAGTTAGGATGGGACTTGTATGCACTCAATGATGAGTCCTGGGTGGTTACAGCTGCAAGTGGAAATTCACAGGGTAATGCTGAGTTGAACAAAAAGCAGAATGGGTTAGTATGGAGAATTGGATGGAGCATTTGAATAGAGGAGGTGGAGAGTCTGTTAAGGAAATTGGACTGATTGGGAGAATGGACAAAGTGGGAGGTGGATTACAGCGTAGGGAAGTATATTTTGATAGAAGGAATATAAAGAAAAGACTATTTTTGAAATGGGGAGAGAATCTGGGACTTGGGAATCCTAATGTAGAATTCCCAAAAGGTTAACTTGCAGGTGGAGTCGTTAGTAAGGAAGGAAAATGCAATGTCAACATTCATTTTGAGAGGAGCAGAATACAAAGGCAAACATGTCATGCTGAGGCTTTAACAAGGTGTTGGGCAGACCACATTTGGAGTTTTGCGAACAGTTGGTGTTCTACATCTAAGGACCTATGTGTTGATGTTTGAAAGAGTCCAGAGAAGGTTTAGAGAATGATCCCAGAAATGAGAGGATTAACTTCATGATGATGGCTCTGGCCCTGTACTCATTGGAGTTTAGAAGAATATGGAGAACCAGCATCAAAACATACTGAATGTTAAAAGAACTGGATGGAGTGGACGTGGAGAAGATGTTTCCAGTAGTGGGAATCTACCACTGCAGGGCAGAGCCTCAGAATAAAAGAACATCTCTTTAGAACAGAATCTTTTTTTTTCAGCCAGAGCGTGGTGAATCAGTGGAATTCATTGTTACAGATGCTTGTGGAGGCCAAGTAATTGGATATATTTAAAGCAGAGGCTTGATCCAGTTCTTGGTTAGTAAGGGCATCAAAGGATATGGAGAGAAAATTGAATTATTGGAATGTATTCTTAGATCTTGGATATACAAGTGTTTGGAGATGGGACCAGATTAGTCAATGTCGACTGTGTGTGGCAGGTCTTGTCACTCATCTTGAGTTTTTTTGAAAAAGTTACCAGGCAAGTTGATGAAAGAAAAAGCGGGGATGTTGTTTACATGGACTTTAGTGAAGCTTTTGACAAGGTCCTGCATCATTAGTCAGTCATTTGGTGTTTATGACGAGGTAATAAATTGGATTAGATGGTGGCTTTACAGAAGAACACAGAGTGGTAGTGAATGCTTGCTTCTGACTGGAAGCCTGTGACTAGTAGTGTGCCTCAATGATTTGTGTTGGGTCCATTTTTATTTGTCCTCTATATCAGTGATCTGGATGATAATGTGTTAAATTGGATCCGCACATTTGTAGATAACACAAAGATTGGTTGTGGATAGTGAGAAGGTTTTCAGAGATTTCAGTGGGATTTGGACCTGCTGGAAAAACAGACTGGCGAATAAGAGATAGAATTTAATGCAGTGAAGGATTGCACTTTGTGAGGACTAACCAAGATAGGACATTCACTATAAAGAGGAGTGCATTGAGTAGAGCAGTAAAAGAAGGATCAGAATACATACATAATTCCTTAAAAGTAGTGTCACAGGTAGATAGGGTTGTAAAGAGAATTTTTGGCATGTTAGCCTTCATCAATTAAATTATTGAGTATAGGAGTTGAGATGTTATGATGAAGGAGAGGCCAGATTTGAAGTATTGTGTGCAGTCTTGATCACCTAACTACAGGAAGAATATCAATAAAATTGAAAGAGTGCAGAAGAGATTTATAGGATGTTGCCAGGTCTTGAGAAATTGAGTTGCAGGGAAAGGTTAAACAGGTTAGGGCTGTATCCCCTGGAGCCTAGAAGTAACCTCCTTTGAAGAAGACCGCAGAGCCCACCTCACTGACAAAAGGCAAAGGAGGAAAAACCCAACACCCAACCCCAACCCACCAATTTTCCCCTGCAGCCGCTGCAACCGTGTCTGCCTGTCCCGCATCGGACTTGTCAGCCACCAACGAGCCTGCAGCTGACGTGGACTTTTACCCCCTCCATAAATCTTCGTCCGCGAAGCCAAGCCAAAGAAAGAAAGAAGTATGAGGGGAGAATTGCTAGAGGTGTACAAAATTATGATGGGTATAGAGTAAATGCAAGCAAGCTTTTTCCACTGCAGGTCAGTATGACCAGGCAGAATAATAGTTTGGCACAGACCAGAGGGCCAGTTTCTAAGCTGTATGATTCTAAGGCAGAATGGGGTTGAAAGGGGAAAAGATACACCAGCCATGATATGAATGGCAGAGTCGACTCTGTGGCCAAATTCTGCTCTGCAGTTTAATGGTCTTCTAACTATGACAATTCTAGGAGGAATAGATGTGCATTAAAATCAAAGGGATTTAAAAGATTTCACATTCAGTAAGTGCAACATTATTACAGCGTCAGCAACCCAGGTTCAAATCTGGCCCTGTCTGTAAGAAGTTTGTGCATTCTCCCTGTGTTAAGGAAAAAAGTGGAGATACATGGATAGGATGGGTCTCTAAGAATATGGGCCAAATACAGGCAGACAGGACTAGTGTGGGGAGACACTGGTTGGTGTGGGCAAATAGGGCCATCGAGGCCAGTTTCCATGCTGTGCAAGTCTAATGTCTCATTGTGAAATACAGCCTAAATTAGTTAACTCTTTAACTTGATTCCCTCGTTCTGCGCACTATCCCAATTAAAGATGTTTCCAAAAGCAAGTTGTTCTGAAATCTGAATTTGTCCTTTGTTTTTCGTTTCTCAGGTAAAGTCTGAGATTGAAGAAAAGGCTGAAAAAAAATTTGATGTTTTTGTGGTTAAAGTCTACAAATCACAAACTGTAGCTGGTATCAATCATTTTTTTAAAGTAAGTTTACTCTTCCAGGCCAATGTAGGCTATTTAGTTGTTTTAAAGATGTATATTACTATGTTCATGTTTGATAACTGTAGTTATCAGTAGTTCCTATAATTTGATAGAGGCTTTCATTTCTTCCATATGCCTAATTTTCATATTTGAGGATCTACCCTGATCACTTCTGAAGCTACAGCAATCTTGCTCCTTTAACAGTGTGGAGAGGAAAGTTGCCTTCTCTCTTCACTTTTGTGGACAAAAGTAATATTTTATTGCATTCCAAGAGTTTGGTAGGTATAGAGTACTATAGTTTAGTTTTTTTTATTTGCGATGTCTTTTGCCATTCACACCTCAACCTGTCCACATTTTTATTTTATTTGGATCATTATTAATCCCTATCGTCACACAGCTATTACCATCCCTTTCTGCAATTTAATCTTTCCTTCCCTCTAACATAGTAAAGTTTTCACTTGGCCTGTCGTCTTGTCCCTTTTCTCCCTATTTAAAACATCAAGGTTTTATCAGCACTGAACCATTGCGCATGACATAAATGTAGTCTTTTGAATATTTTCTTTGCTTTCTTAAGATTTGTATATTAGGTTGAGGGAGCAAGCTTGACTTCAACAACAATCTTTTGTTTTGTTAGATCCATGTTGGTGGCACTAACTACATACATGCAAAAGTATATGAAGATCTTCCTTGTCGGGGAGGTAAAAGGACAGTGTCATGCATTCAAACCAAGTCACAAGATGAAGAATTAATCTATTTTGATTAGATCCTTTTCTTTCAGTGAGATAAGCCTATGCAAAAGCAGTTCATTTTATATCTTGCAACACTTATGGCTTGACCAAATCATGTCAGTACATTGCACCATCAAATTCTAGCAATATAAACTATGTAATTTGCATAGGTTAAAAATTTAGTTATTAGTAAAATGTATGCATTCAGGGGAACTAAATTCCTATTTAGTTATATATGTCATTTTGGACCCAACAGGAAAGGTTTTATAATCAAGAATACTGTTCTTACTCTTGTGGCTGTGTGATCAATGATTTAAAGTGCTTGCCAGTATATGCTATTATTGTTGTTCTCTGGATTTTAGAGAATTGAATGAATAAAAACAGTGCTTTATAAAATATTTTGATTAAAAATTAAATGCACTTGCTACTCCTCGACAAAAGAGCCCATTGCTTTAATGCAGCACTATTGAAATTTAGATCAGGGGCAAAAAAAACCTGGCATTTGCAGTCAGTATACTACATTAGACATTCTCGTCAAGTTGGATTTTTATCAGTCTAATTGAAAATACTGTGGAACAAATGATGGAGTTCCTTCTACAATATGCACAATACAATGTACTATTTGGAGTGGATTGAAACAGCAAGCAAGTGACTTGAGACCATGCTTGAACAGGGATTATAATCACTAAATCAGTGCATTAGAGAAAGCAATAGGTTTTGGAGTTGTGATCATTCACTTGAAACAAAGTCATCTCTGCCTGTGTTGGCGAGGGGAAGAAAAAAATAGATTCTACACCTTGACCAATTGGTCCTTGCTACATACTAAAGGGACTGATACTTATCATTTTTGAATGTTGCTTCACTTGTTTTCACTACATTCCAAATTTTAATAGTAAGCTGGCATTTCCCAGTGATTCCAAATTCCTGTGGTGTGAAAACAAATAACTACTAGGTTTAGGGTCTTGTAGATATGATAATTATATGGACTTGGTTTCAAGTGGATTTGGCATCACTAAAATAAACTGCACCTTTGGGCTGTTCTGAACATCCAGAAATGTTTAAACACCAGACACAATTAAAATGCTTGAATAATATCTCCAAGAAACTGCGAGGATTTTGATGTGATCGATCTTAAGAATGCAAACTTTCATAGCGACCCTGACAATATTAAACTGTGTTTTATATATACATACACATTTTACATTCTTTCAGTGTGTAGTTTAATGAAGGAGGTCCATCTCTTGGTGTGGTGGTGGGGGGGAGGAGAATACATTTCACATTCTATCTGTGCTTGTACAAGCTTAAAAGCACCAGTGGATTTTCATGAAAATTGTATATTCTCTAGAAAGAAAACATTATTTTACTGGTTTCTTTTGAGACAAACTCGCACAGAACTGAACAACTTTTAACACATGAATAGACAAAAACTTTCAAATGTATTGTTCAAGTTTTATAAAAATATTAAATTCTTGATACTTTTATACCAGTAAATCACTTTACAGATGAACATTGAAGATATAAACCGACTCAATGTTATTTTACCCAGAATACTTGTAGTTTTGGCCTATTTATGAATGTTGCACAGGGCAAATCCTCATTGGGTGCAGCTTTTTGGGCAACTTGGTACAAGAGTGCAGAAAAAAATTGAAAGAATTATTTTATCCTCACTTCCAGGTCGTGTTTCCCTTTTGTGGAGAAAGACTACAATTACAATATAAATAATTAACCACGTCATAATCATGGACACAAAAGGTAGAAGCCAGGAATAACTGAAAGGGCAAACATACTTTAATACATGAGGTCACAGAAAGTGATGGTACCTTGGCAATTAATTAAATGCTGACACGTCAAGATCCAAATACATCTTCAGTCTTGCAAGAAAACTAAAATGTTGGTAGAAATAAAGTTAGGTGTTATAGGGTGACATACCCTCTACCTTGCATGGAAATGTAAGTAACTTTTGTTTTTAATTTATAGTACATGGCCTAAATCCAATTTTTAAAAAGTTTCAACGTACACAGAATATGTAAAATAAACTCTAATCCTCAACTTGCTTGACCAAAGGGTTCCAAGGTAACAAACTTTATAGTTAAAATGTATTTACATTTGTTATGGAACTTGATTTCTTGCACTTGATTTCTTGCCTGAATGCCACAGGTGCAAAGGGTTGGTCAGAATCCAATATTGAAATTTGGGTTTTAGAAATTACCTGAAAATTATGTACAGTACTTTAATCTGTGCACTTACCTAACGAAATGACACTGGAGGTGAATCAACATTTTGCCTCATTATTAAAGTACTGTGAATTCTGGCACAGTAAATTCTATTCCTAATTATTAATGGCAATCTGACTCAAAGACAATTATTTTAAAAATACCACTTTATACCAAATTGTTTTTTTTAAGTAATTTATAATAACCTTGAAAAAATTGCTGGTTTGCCAATATTGTCCAATAATTATGAACAGGACAAAGGGGAAAACAATCATTTAAATAATAAACACAGACCTTTCCAGGTAATATTCCTTAGCAACAGCAGCGCTGATCCGTTATGCACCATTTAAAAAAAAACTTTGAAAAATGATTTAAGAGCTTCCAGCATAACAAACTAGTGAGAATCATTTACCCAGATTGTTCAGTGATAAAATGCCCATCATAATAAAACTCTTGGCTTTTACCTATAAGAAGTCCCGGTAATGGTCCACTCTGCTATAACCTGAACTATAACTTCCATTTGATTCATTCTTTTCTAGCCACAGCTAGGCAGAGTCTGGTCTGTCTTCAATGCTTCAGGGTCACAGGTTATATGAAGGCTTGTAATGAATTCTGCACCGCTCCTTGAAGACCTTTGTAAAGTTTAAAGTGAAAAAATTCAAATCTAAACATTCTAATGTGCTTAAATCTTTAGATTCTAGTTTTAAATTGCAGATTGCACAATATGCCAAAGAAGACTGAGCAATGCAGTCCAGGCTTATATTTCTTTAACATTGTCTATACATGATGAAACATGTTTGCCTCCCAAACAGAAGAATGCAATTTTTGGGGGTAGATTATGGACTAAAACTGGATTGGACTTGAGTAATGAAAAATTGGCCAAGTTATCTCAGTACGATTTGTCAACAGCAGCCCCCCAACATCAAAGGGAAGACAGTATGGTGACTGGGATTGTAGTTGAGAAAGCAAGATCATCATGCTTGTCAAAGGCCACACAAGGTTCAACTGCCCCAAAAAGGCCACACAAGGTTCAACTGCCCCAAAAAGGCCACACAAGGTTCAACTGCCCCAAAAAGGCCACACAAGGTTCAACTGCCCCAAAAAGGCCACACAAGGCTCAACTGCTCCAAAAAGGCCACACAGGGTTCAACTGCTCCAAACAGGCCACACAGGGTTCATCTGCTCCAAAAAGGCCACACAGGGTTCATCTGCTCCAAAAAGGCCACACAGGGTTCATCTGTCCCAAAAAGGCCACACAAGGTTCACCTGCCCCAAAAAGGCCACACAAGGTTCACCTGCCCCAAAAAGGCCACACAAGGTTCACCTGCCCCAAAAAGGCCACACAAGGTTCACCTGCCCCAAAAAGGCCACACAAGGTTCACCTGCCCCAAAAAGGCCACACAAGGTTCACCTGCCCCAAAAAGGCCACACAAGGTTCACCTGCCCCAAAAAGGCCACACAAGGTTCACCTGCCCCAAAAAGGCCACACAAGGTTCACCTGCCCCAAAAAGGCCACACAAGGTTCAACTGCCCCAAAAAGGCCACACAAGGTTCACCTGCCCCAAAAAGGCCACACAAGGTTCACCTGCCCCAAAAAGGCCACACAAGGTTCACCTGCCCCAAAAAGGCCACACAAGGTTCACCTGCCCCAAAAAGGCCACACAAGGTTCACCTGCCCCAAAAAGGCCACACAAGGTTCACCTGCCCCAAAAAGGCCACACAAGGTTCATCTGCTCCAAAATCGCCACACAAGGTTCAACTGCCCCAAAAAGACCACACCATGTTCAACTGCCCCAAAAAGGCCACACAAGGTTCAACTGCTCCAAAAAGACCACACCATGTTCAACTGCCCCAAAAGGGCCACACAAGGTTCAACTGCCCCAAAAAGGCCACACAAGGTTCAACTGCCCCAAAAAGGCCACACAAGGTTCAACTGCCCCAAAAAGGCCACACAAGGTTCAACTGCCCCAAAAAGACCACACCATGTTCAACTGCCTCAAAAAGGCCACACAAGGTTCAACTGCCCCAAAAAGGCCACACAAGGTTCAACTGCCCCAAAAAGGCCACACAAGGTTCAACTGCCCCAAAAAGGCCACACAAGGTTCAACTGCCCCAAAAAGGCCGCACAAGGTTCAACTGCCCCAAAAAGGCCGCACAAGGTTCAACTTCCCCAAAAAGGCCACACAAGGTTCAACTGCCCCAAAAAGACCACACCATGTTCAACTGCCTCAAAAAGGCCACACAAGGTTCAACTGCCCCAAAAAGGCCACACAAGGTTCAACTGCCCCAAAAAGACCACACCATGTTCAACTGCCTCAAAAAGGCCACACAAGGTTCAACTGCCCCAAAAAGGCCACACAAGGTTCACCTGCCCCAAAAAGGCCACACAAGGTTCACCTGCCCCAAAAAGGCCACACAAGGTTCACCTGCCCCAAAAAGGCCACACAAGGTTCATCTGCTCCAAAATCGCCACACAAGGTTCAACTGCCCCAAAAAGACCACACCATGTTCAACTGCCCCAAAAAGGCCACACAAGGTTCAACTGCTCCAAAAAGACCACACCATGTTCAACTGCCCCAAAAGGGCCACACAAGGTTCAACTGCCCCAAAAAGGCCACACAAGGTTCAACTGCCCCAAAAAGGCCACACAAGGTTCAACTGCCCCAAAAAGACCACACCATGTTCAACTGCCTCAAAAAGGCCACACAAGGTTCAACTGCCCCAAAAAGGCCACACAAGGCTCAACTGCTCCAAAAAGACCACACCATGTTCAACCGCCCCAAAAAGGCCACACAAGGTTCATCTGCTTCAAAATTGCCACACAAGGTTCATCTGCTCCAAAATTGCCACACATGGTTCAACTGCTCCAAAATTGCCACACAAGGTTCAACTGCTCCAAAAAGGCAACCAAGATTCAACTGCCCCAAAAAGACCACACAAGGTTCAACTGCTCCAAAATGCATGAATTGATAAATCAGCAGGATTTGGCTACTTTCTTCCAAATCTTTGATCAACACCCAAACAGAATTGTACAGTGGGAAAACCAGCCTTTCAACTCACTTTGCCCACACTAATCCCATCTACCTGTCTTTGACCTATATCTCTTTGAACCTAACAACTTCATGTATCTGTCCATTTTTTTTCTTAAATGTTGCAATCGTGCCTGCCTCAACCACCTCCTCTGGCAGCCTATTCCATACACCCACAAGCTTCATTATAATTAAAAAAAAAGTTAACTTTGGTTGCAGGAGGGGCAGAATTGGCAGCTTAATGTTCCAAGGTTTCTTTGTTTCAGATGAGATAGAGTGCAAGGGAGGAAAGGAGAAGGAGGAGTGGGATTACTAGTCAGGGAAAATATCACAGCTGTGCATAGACAGCATGGCCTACAGAGGCCATGTGGGTGGAGCTGAGGAACAGGATGGGCATGAGCTCACTAATAGGGCAGTATTACAGGCCACCCAATAGCCCGAAAGAATTGGAGCAGAAAATTTGTAGGGGGATGGCAGAGCAGTGTAAGAAACAAAGTTGTGATAGAGGAGATTTTAACTTTCCACACACAGACTGGGACTCTTGTATAGTAAAAGGACTGAATGGGTTGGAGTTTGTCAATAGGTAGAGGGACCAACAAGAGAAGATGCAAAAGTTGATCTTGTAGGGAACCAGACAGGTCAGGTGGCAGAAGTCTGTAGGTGAGCATTTTGGGTCGAATGAAGTTTGAAGTTAATTTTGGAGAAGGATAGGTCTAGTCCTCAAGCTGATATTTTGATTTTAGCATAGATGCCTGCTGAAGTGAGAACCGAGTTGAGGTTCTGAATGGGAGAATGGCCAATTCTGAGGAAGGATCTTGGAAGAGTCAATTGGAATAAGATATTTTCTAGCAAGGATGCATCAAGCAGGGAGAAGGCCTTCAAGGATGAAATTTGGAGAGTGTTTGTTTCTACCAGGAATAAGGACAAAGTTAAGACATAGGGAACCTTAGTTTTCAAGGGATATTGGAAAGCTGGTTAACAAAAGGAGGAGGCTATATATGCGGTATAGACAACAGAGTATAGAAAATGTAAGGGAATGCTTAAGAAAGAAATTAGGAAAGTAAAAAAAGACATAGGTGCTTTGGCAGATCAGGAAAATCCAAAGGGTTTCTGCAAGTATATTAAAAGTAAAAGGATAGTAAGGGACAAAATTGGACCCCTAGAAAATCAGAGGGTCAATGATGTGTGGAGTCTTGTGAAATGGGGGTGGTCTTGAACAATTTTTTTTGCATCAGTATTTATGCAGGAAACTGGCATCATGAATAAGGATGGAATGGAAACGAATAGAAGTGTCATGGAACATATGGAGTTTATGGAGGAGGAGGAGGGGCTTGCTGCTTATGGCGAATAAAGGTGGACAAATCCCCTGGTATTCTCCCACACCTTGAGGGAGACAAGTGCTGAAATTGTAGGAGCCCTAGTGGATATATTCAAAATGGCCTTAGTCACGGGAGAGGGGCCAGAGGATTGAAGGGTGGCTCATGTCCCACTGTTTAAGAAAGTCTCCAAGAGTAAACCAGGCAATTATAGGCCAGTGAACCTGACGTCAGTAGAAAGTAAATTATTTGAAAGATTTGATACATCAGTGGTTCTCAACCTTTTTCCACTTACGTCCCATTTTAAGTAATCCCTATGTGATCGGTGCTCTGTCATTGGTAAGGGATTGCTTAAGGTGTATGTGAGTGGGAAGGGAAGGTTGAGAATCACTGCTGTTGGCCCAATTGTTACTGAAATATTTTGCTTGAGAAAAATTGTCACTGGTCCATTTCCTTTGGAGTGATGAAACTGGGCACATAACGAGTCAATGAGGTGCGATTAACACAGTGGTTTTCAAACTTTTTCTTCCCATCCACATCCCACCTTAAGCACCTTAAGAGGTATGTGAGTGGAAAGTAAAAGATTGAGAACCACTGGGATATATAGTTATTTGGACCATCATCAGCTGATTAAGGACAGCCAGCATGGATATGTGTGTAGTAGGTCGTGTTTAACAAATCTTGTAGACTTTTTTTAAGGAAGTTACCAAGAACTTTGATGAAGGAAAGGCTATGGATGTTGTCTTTATGAATTTTAGTAAGACCTTTGACTTTTGAGAGGTTGGTTCGGAAGGTTAGGACATTAGGTATGCATAGAGAGGTTGAAAACTGGATTCAAAATTAGCTTGGTGGAAGAAAACAGAGTGGTAGTGATGGTTGCTTCTCAGACTGGAGGTCTCTGTCGAGTGGTGAGCCTCAAGGACCGGCAAAGTAATCTAAATCCAGAAACCATTTTTAAAACATCTTGTTCAATAGATTACCAGATAAGGTGTCCTGTCTTATGAGATGACTAACAACTAACTAAGGTTAAGGTACACGAGACAGCTATCAATGACAAAACATTTGTAGATTTGGCTGAAATAATCATTTTTGAATCTTTTTGGGAGTGTAGTGAAAGTATGAATCACAATATGTTGAACTAGAAATATAATGTCTAATCTCACCAACCAAAATGGATCATGTTTAATCAGTATACATGTTTTGGATGCAAATTAGTTTCCATATTTGTGCAAGCTTCTGATTTTCTAATGAATTAATAAAAGGAAAAAGTTTCTACCTTCCAACTTCTGTCGTTGATAACCTCTTCAACATTTAATTCAGACTGCATTAGTTTCAACTGAAACAAAGAAAACAATCTTTATAATTAATAATATTTGACAATACAACGACAATTGAGATGCAGATTATGTCAAATTTCACTTTCTGATAAAGCACATTAACCTATAAACATGTAGTTGAACTTTTCCCAGAACCCCTTCCCTCTATCCCATTGCAGCTCAGAGTCAACAATTAAGACCTACTGATGTTGTTCCAGGGGTAATGTTGGTCAATTGAGCGGCACGGGCTTGAGGGCCAAAGGGGCCTGTTACCAGACTACGTCTAAATTTAAATTTTAAAACCTCTCCTCTACCAGGTCCTCAAAGATACATCCAACGGACAATGCATTCCATACTTCCAGTGACGATGAATAGAAGGTATTCTCAAATATTACATCCATATCAGTACTGTGTTTCAATCTGCAGGGGTCTGGGTTCACACCTCCGGTTAATCAAACTCAGGAATACAATTCTGAGCTAAATATGGACTTTGAAAGGATGGATTGTCTTGCACATACTGCACTCATCTAGCATCTGTTTCCACACTTCAGCCAAACCATTCCCTTTAACTTGTTAAATAGGTTGGAATTGTAAAGTCCTCTGGATTTATCATGAGTAATTACTGCAAAATAGAATTAAACTTTGATTTAGAATACAAAAGCAGTGCATTTTTCAGTAAACAAACATTGCAAAATTTGAACTTGTGACCACCTTTTCAAGTCATCCATCTGAGCCTTAAAGAAAAGTTTTGAAGACTATCTTATCTGTAATGATAGAGGGAATATTTAAGATGAGCAGTCGCTTAATTACACACCAGCTTCAACTTGCTTTCAAACATCAAGCAGCAGAACCTTTGTGAAACCGCTCCATTGATCTACAAGGGACAACTTTTAAAATTTTAAAAAAAATCTCAAGTTCCTTTACGGAGAATAATTACAAATATTATGAATTCAACTATATAATCGTTAAACTACTTTTTTGGTAAGACTTGAGCAGCAGAGCATTGTCATTAAGTGCAAATGCCTATCACCACTGAAATAAAAACTCCAGTTATACCTCTGCCACAAAATAGAATTCTGCTGCACCTTTTGAGCTTGTGTTAACCATAGCACATTAATACAGAAACAGTATTTACAGATAACATTTTCTAAGAGAAAAACTTCCTGGAGTGCGTATGAATGGCTTACGTTAGTTTGTTCTTTTCGAAGTTGTTTTATTAGTGTTAAATTATCCTTGTCTTTATTTCTCTCTTCTCGAAACTTGTTCACCATACTGGACGACTGGCTTATGCAGGTCTTTATGGCCTTTTCCCTACCAGCATGAGCTTCCTTTAGCTTAAAAAAAAACAAAAGAGAAAGATAGGTCCATAAAGTTTACAAGTTTTGAAGTATAAAAATCTCTTTATCGTTGCATTAATGAAGTCAATATAAAATGACAGAAAATGGTCTGAGTTGCAACTTGTGAGCTGCTGTCGAAACACAGCGGGTTAGGCAGATTCCATGTGCAGAAATGACTGACCATTTCTACCCACAGACGCTGCTTGACTCTTCCTCCGGCAGTTCATCGTTCACTTAAAATTGCATCTGCATTTTTTATGTTTCTCTGAGTTGCAACTTAATTTTACCATTTAAAAATATGTAAACATGAAAATGCAGAATAAAAACAAAAGAATTTTTGAAATTAAAACTTGGTTTTAAAACAAATTTTGTGCATTCGACACTATTATGTGTTGTAAATTTTAAAATTCCGTTTAGATGAGCTTTTGTGTGAATCTTGTATTAATAGGGTTGCTGGACAAATTGTCTTCACTATTTCTGCACCAGATTCAATGAGATTCAACTCCTGGTCTGACGACAGCCCTGGCCAGGTTTGCCGACATTTATTGACAAATTTATCTTTTGTGGGATTGTGAGATGCTGCAAAAAGGCCGTGAAAATACAACCATTTCTTTGTCCTGAAGTAGCTCCTTCTTGATTGTACCCAGGGCAAGTGTAAGTGAATGTCCATCACTTCAGTCTTTTAAAACTTTTTTTGAATATTTTATTTTTGATTTTCCAAAGACTCATAAATCCAATAAATATTACATTCTCTTTCTATGTAATATGATTTATAGAGCCCTTATTTCCCCTCCTTACACCCTCCCCTCCATATCCCTTAAATTAGACAAATACCAAAATATAAAACTACAGTCATACAAAAATCATCTCAATACTGACAAAGACAACGATCTTCCTCAAGGCTGAAGGATCTCGGATATTAAATAAAAAACAGTCGGGGCAAAAACACGTCGTCTGCACCACATTCCTCTTCATACTTTTAATCCTTCACCTGTTGGGATGGATTGTTTCTTTTCTCTTATTTGGGGTGGGGGGGGGAGAGGGTTATGAATTATATCTGTGCCACTATGTGCCTCAGATACGGTTGCCACACTTCAACGAATGTGTCCTATCTATTCTGTAAACTGTCGGTGATTTTCTCCGGGGGAATCCAACCCTGTATTTCCGTTTTCCATCATGTAGTCAGACTTCCATGTAAACGCTATACACTTCCTGGCTACTGACAAGGCAACCTACACAAACTGAATTTGGTACTTGGACAGTTTAAAATTCACGTCCATAATGTTCCCCGGAAGGTACAACTCCGGATCCTGTGGAAAAGCCACCTTCGTAATTCCCCCCCCCGCCCCACCAGATCCTCCCAGAAGGATCTCACCCTTGTACACTGCCAGGTAGAGTGGACAAAGGTTTCAATCTCCACACCAACCTAAACCACATTTCCAAAATCTCTGGCTTTGACTTGCGTAATTTTATCGGTGTGAGGTATAATTGATGCAGGAAATTATATTGGACCTCCCACCGCCGTTCATTGATTGTTATGCCCAAGTCCGACTCCCATCTTTCCCTTGACCGATATAAGCCCGGTTTTGGACCCTCACTCTGGATTATGGAATACATCCTAGAGATAAATTTACACACAATCCCCTTTCGAATTAGAGTCTCCATGTCACTACAGTCGGGCAGAGTCATTGTTGGTCCCAGTTTGTCCCTTAGGAAAGATCTTGTTTGCAGAAACCAGAAGAATGTTCTATTCGATAACTCGTATTTAGTCCTCAGCTGTTTGAATGACATGAGCTGCCCGTAACAGTAACAATCCTCGATGCACCTGATCCCCTTCCAGCACCAGGTGTTCAGGATCTAATTGCCCAGGGACATGGGTATTAAATTGTTCTGAGTCAAGGGCGTTTTAGGAGATAACCCCACCTTCAATCCAATACATCGATTTATTCTTTGCCATGTCTGGCACATTAAACTAATTTGGTGTCCCATTTGTATATAAATTCTCCTGCTATCTTTTCTTCTCTGCATGTAACCCAATTTGTGCCCAAGAAGGAGACCCCCCTAAAAAAATGAGGCAAAAACCTCGCCTGGGACACCCAGTGGTATTTTTTAAGCCCCCCATTTTATATTCCCATGTTAACTTTTCCATGGAGACGCGACACACTTCATCATTCCACAAAAAGTTTCTGCCACATCCAATGAGCATTTTGAAGAAACACTGGGGCAACAAAATGGGCAGCGTTTGAAAAAGATATTGTAGTCTTGGCATCACCTTAATATTTACACAGTTAATTCTGCCCACCAATGATATGGGCAGAGTTTTTGATCTGGCCAGGTCCTCCTCGATCTTTCAGAGAAAAGGGAGATAATTTAATTTATATATATTGCATAGGTCTTTATCCACACTTATCCCTAGGTATTTAATGCCTTCCTGCAGCCACATGAATTGGCTTTCCTGTTGATGGGGTCTATAATCTCCTTTCAACAAAGGCACAATTTCGCTTTTATCCAGATTAACCTTATACCATATAACCACTTACAGCACAGAACAGGCCAGTTCGGCCCTACTAGTCCATGCCGTAGCAAATCCCCACCCTCCTAGTCCCACTGACCAGCACCCGGTCCATGCCCCTCCAGTCCTCTCCTATCCATGTAACTATCCAGTCTTTCCTTAAATGTAACCAATGATCCCGCCTCGACCACGTCGAGGCTCATTCCACATCCCCACCACCCTCTGCGTAAAGAAATTTCCCCTCATGTTCCCCTTATAATTTTCCCCCTTCAATCTTAAACCATGTCCTCTAGTTTGAATCTCCCCCTTTCTTAATTGAAAAAGCCTATCCACATTTACTCTGTCTGTCCCTTTTAAAATCTTAAACACCTCGATCAAGTCCCCTCTCAATCTTCTACGCTTCAGAGAAAAAAGCCCCAATCTGCACAACCTTTCCCTGTAACTCAGACCCTGAAATCCTGTCAACATTCTCGTGAACCTTCTCTGCACTCTCTCTATTTTGTTTATATCTTTCCTATAATTTGGTGACCAAAACTGTACACAGTACTCCAAATTTGGCCTCACCAATGCCTTGTACAATTTCATCATAACCTCCCTATTGGAATTCAATACTCCGATTTATGAAGGCCAACATTCCAAATACCTTCTTCACCACACCATCTACCTGAGTATCAGCCTTGAGGGTACTATTTACCATAATTCCTAAATCCCTTTGTTGCTCTGCACTCCTCAATTGTCTACCATTCAATGTATATGACCTATTTAAATTTGCCTTTCCAAAATGTAGCACCTCACATTTATCTGTATTAAATTCCATCAGCCATTTCTCAGCCCACACCTCCAGCCTTCCTAAATCACCTTTTAATCTACGGTAATCTACCTCACTGTCCACAACACCACCAATCTTTGTGTCATCCGCAAACTTGCTTATCCAATTCTCCACCCCTACATCCAGATCGTTAATATATATAACAAATAATAGTGGACCCAGGACCGAACCCTGAGGAACCCCACTAGTCACCGGCCTCCAATTGGACAAACAATTTTCTACCACTACTCTCTGACACCTCCCATCCAACCACTGCTGAATCCATTTCACTACCTCTTTATTTATACCTAATGCCTCCACCTTTTTTCCTAACCTCCTGTGGGGAACTTTGTCAAAAGCTTTACTAAAGTCCAAATAGACAACATCCACAGCTTTCCCTTCATCAACCTTTTTTGTAACCCCCTCGAAGAACTCAATCAGGTTTGTCAAGCATGATCTACCTCTGACAAAACCATGCTAATTACTCCCTATCAATCCCTGTACCTCCAAAAATTTGTAAATAGCATCCCTCAGAACACTTCCATCAACATCAGACTTACAGGCCTATAATTCCCAGGTTTGCATTTGGACCCTTTCTTAAACAGAAGAACCACATGCGCCACCCTCCAATCCTTTGGCACCACCCCCGTGGCCAGTGACATCCTAAATATCTCTGTTAATGGCCCCACTAACTGTCCACTAGCCTCCCTGAGTGTCCTAGGGAATATTTTGTCCGGTCTGGGAGATTTATCCACCTTTATCTTTTTCAACACAGCCATCACTACCTCCTTGGTTATCCTTATATGCTTCATGACCTCCCCATTATTTTTCTTTACTTCAACTGGTTCAACATTTTTTTCCCTAGTGAATACCGAGGCAAAGAAATCATTCAAAATTTCCCCCATTTCCTCAGACTTCTCACTCAGCCTACCCTCGCTATCTACAAGGGATCCAATTTTATCTCTCACTAATCTTTTACTTTTAATGTACTTATAGAAACCCTTTGGATTTATTTTTACTCTGTCAGCCAAAGCCTCTTCATGCCTTTTTTTGGCCTTTCTAATTTCTTTCTTAAGATTCCTTCTACTTGTAGTCCTCCTTCAACTTCTCAGCTCCCTGCTCTTTATACCTCTTGTACGCCTCCCTTTTTCTCCTAACCAAATTTCCAATATTCCTCGAAAACCAAGCCTCCCTATGACTTCCAGCCTTTCCTTTGATCCACACTGGGACATAACTACTCTGTACCCTCAAAATTTCTTTTTTGAATATCCTCCATTTTTCATTAACATCCTTACCTGAAAATATCCTGTCCCACTCAATACTCCCCAAATCCCTTCTTATTCCTTCGAAATTTGCTCTTTTCCAATCCAGAACCTCAACTTTAGGCCTCTCCTTGCTCTTCCCTAAAACTAACAGAATTATGATCACTAGAGACCTTCCCAAAATCCTCCAGTATGGTGCTCAGTCTGGCCAACGACCCATCAGGTTCCATCAAATGCACTAACATATCCTTCACAAACTGGTTGATTTTGTGTTCCATCTGGCCCTCCTTGAATCCCTTTATGTCTGGATCCTGCTGAATGGTTTCTGCCAGTGGTTCAATAGCTAGTATGAACAGAGCTGGGGACAGTGGGCAGCCCTGCCTAGTAGATCTACTCAGTGGGACCACTGGTGACCCCTGCCCATTTGTGATGATTTCAGCCTGGGGTTTATAATACAATGTCCTTACCCAATTGATACAGGCCAAATTTCTCCAGTGTCTTAAACAAAAAATCCCACTCCAATCTATCAAAGGCCTTTTTCACATCCAAGGATACAGCCACTCCCAGGTCCTCCCCTGTCTGTGCCAGATATATTACATTGAAAATTTAGCTACGTTATTGGCTGATTGCCTCTTTTGAACAAATTCTGCCTGACCCGGGTGTGTTAATTTTGGAAGATATTTTGTTAATTTATTTCTATAATTTTATAATCTACATTCAATAATGATAAAGGCCTGTAGGAGGAGGGTTTTCAATGGATCCCTGTCTTTTTTCGGGATCACCGTAATGATTGCTGTTAAAAGAGAATCTTGGAGGGTATGTGTCTCCATCGCCTGATCCACCACCTTCATAAGGAGGGGAATTAAAAGGTCTTTGAATTTTCTATATGATTTACCCATCTGCAGAGTGCTCAGAGTATATTTGATCTCTTCTCTGGAGAAAGGAGCATCTAACTCCTCTCGATCCTCCTGATCCAAATTTGGTAGTTCCAATGAAAGCAAGAAATCATCTATTTTGGTGGGGTCTCCCCCAGATTCTGATTTATAGAGCTCTTTATAGAACTTACTAAATGTATCATTTATTTCTTTTGGCTTGTATGAAATCTTTCCTTCCTCCATTTGAATTGCATTAATTTTCCTCGAGTCTGCCAGGACAAGACTTTATGGGCCCTTTTCCCCAGCTCTTCATACTGTTGCCTCAATCTTAAGATCAGCTTCTTTGTTTTGTATGTCTGTAACATATTGTAGTTGAGCTTTTTATTCACTAAATCCCTATATTTTTCCCCAGACCCTGAACTTTGATAATCTTTTTCCAATTGAGCCAAGTCCTATTCAAAATTATTAATTTCCTTCATATATCCCCTTTTTATCCCTTTAATGTATCTAATTATCTGACCCCTTAAGTAAGGCTTCACGTGTCCCAAATTTAAAAAAAAATTGTTATCACTAGAGGGGCAGTTCATCACACAGAACAGTTCTATCTGGGTTCTGACAAAGCTACAAAATTCTAGCTTTCCTAACACCAATGGATTCAGGTGCCATCTATATGCCATAGCCTGCTTATCTGGAATTATGATGGACAATGTCAGGGGTGAATGGTCTGACAGCAGCTGGGCCATGTACTTGGTCTCCAATATCCTACTTTCCAATTGGGCTGATGCCAGAAAAAAAAATCAATTCTAGTGTAGGAATCATGTTGCCTAGAATAAAAGGAATAATCCTTTTCTCTCAGATTCAGCCTTCTCCAAGTGTCTATGAGATTCAAATCTTTCATAAAGGCCAGGGTGGACTTAGCCACCTTGGCCCTCATCACCTTCTTGGCTGACTTATCCGTAACCAGCTCCAGACAAAAGCTGAAATCCACTCCAATCAACATACTCTCCCCCCCACCAGATATTTTGAAGAATATATAACCATATAACAATTTACAGTATGGAAACAGGCCGTATTGGCCCTTCTAGTCTGCACTGATTTACATGAAACTCCACTAGTTCCACCTACCCTCTCCCATATCCATAACCCCCTCCAACCCCCTCACATCCACATACTCATCTAACCTCCTCTTAAATGACAGAATTGACCATCCTCTTCTGAAAGGTCATTCCACTAAGTGAAGAAGCATCCTCTTATATTACTCCTAAAGTTTTTCCCCCTAACCCTCAACTTGACCCCTTGTTCCAATCCCCCCTACCCTCAGGGGAAAGAGCCTATTCACATCTACTCTATTTCCTTTATAATTTTAAATAACTCTATCAAATCCCCTATCAACCTTCTACGCTCCAATTAATAAAGTCCCAGTCTACTTCTTTCCTTCATGCAGCTGATATTAATTTTCAAAACTTAGGATGACCCTGACCATTAGGACACAAGAAACAAAGCAGGAGTCGGCCATCCGGCCCGTCGAACCTGTTCCACCCTTCAATATGACCATGGCCGATCTGATGAGAGGCTCATGTCCACCTACCTGTTTGTTCCCCATACCCCTCAATTCCCTACTATGTAAGAATCTACTCAACCTTGTCAAATATATTTACTGATGTTGCCTTTACTGCTTCAATGGGCAGCAAATTCCACAGATTCCCCATCCTCTGGGAAAAGCATCTCTGTCCTAAATCTACTCCCCTGGACCTTGAGGACATGCCCCCTACTTCTTGTCTCACCTGTAAACATACTTACCTTTATCTTATCTATTCCTTTCATAACTTTCATATGTTTCTAGAAGATCCCCTCTCATTCTTCTACATTCCAGTAAGATTAGTCCTAGATGATCCAATTCTCCTCATTGGCCAACCCTCTGATCTCTTGAATTGATCAAGATTACCACGAGGTCTTCATAATGTAACATAAAAACACTGCCTGTTATTACCTTCCAAACACCCAGAAAAACAGGAATGCACACAAAGGAACTGGAGAGAGAATAGGTTATAGGGAAAAGGGATGGAGAATATGATTAATAACAATGTTCAGTTTGAAACAATGGGCTGAATGGCCTTTGTAAGAAGATACAAGGAGGGAGTTGGGAGTTCAGTCTGCTTGGCGATATTTTTTCAACACGGCTGAAGATTTGAGTGAGAACATTCTGATTCTGCCAATTTGAAGCTGAATAAATCATCAAAACATTGCTGGGCATCCTGGATATTATCTAAGATCAAGACATTGTTTAACTTCTTTGTAACACTGATCATGCAGAAACAAAGGGACTCCACAACAAAGGCAAGAAGCAGGGTTTCAGCATGACTTACTGATTGGTAAAGCTCTTTGCATCTTGCACTTGCATCAATCTTCCCAGCAAACGACGCAGTGGGGAGACTCGTATTTAATTCATGGATTATCCTGTCATCGATTTGCCGCATCACCCGTAATACTTCCTATTTTTGGGACAGAAAAAAACTGTTTAAATACAGTTTCAAATACACATACAAATAACCGTCATGATTCATCAGTTAAAACATTTATCAGTGCCTAACTAATACAAAGGGCTACAGTCTGATGGGAGCATTTGCAACACTGGCTCCATAATCTTGGAGAGAGGCCAAGGCTTTATGGAGCTGTGTTTATTAGGAAGGCACCATAGACAAGTGATAGAGTTATGAAGAGACTGAAATGCTCAGAATTTTAAAAAGGTTTTATTTTAGATTTTTCACAGACTTCTATAAATTCAAACACAATACAATCTCTTCCATCATCCTTACGACATCCAGAGTCCGCTTTTATCCCCCACCTCCAATTTATAGGACTTTATTCTCTTAGAGCAGGCTTTTAGAAAACATTTTTTAAAAGTATGAACTAATGTTTGATGAAAGAAATGTTTCCAGCAGCAGGTAACGAAACAATACACATTGAAGAAATAGAATGGAATAGACATTTTTACAGGAATAAATGTGCTTTGCTCCTGGTGATGATGCATTGGGAGGGGGGGGGGGGACTAATTGGATAACTTCTGCAGAGGCAACAAAGCATCACTGACCAGTTGGAGTGACTTTTGCAAAGAACATAGAAATCTACAGCACAGTACTGGCCCTTCAACCAGAGTTGTGCTCACCTAACAACCTACTCTAACAATTGCCTAGAAATTCTGTGTGGAGAAAGTTCTCTTAGATTCCCTTGTATTTACTCCCAAGCACCTCTAAACTATGTCACCTTGTGTTAGCTATTTCAGCCATGGGAAAATGCCTCCAGCCATTTGCACGATCAATGCCCCTCTCTCATCACTGCATACACCTCTTATACCCCTCATACTTTGTTGAAAATGTCCAAGTTCACTCAACCTGTCCTAAGGCATGCTTTCCAAATCCAGGCAACATTCTTGTAAATCTCCTTTGCACCCTCTCTCGACAGCATCCACATCCTTCCTGTAGTGAGGTGGCCAAAACTGAATGCAATATTCCAAATGGGGTCTAACTAAAGTCCTATCAAACCTCCAATCCTGTCCCTAGTGATGAAGATCATCACCAATGGCTCAGCATTTTAGAAGCCTTGGGAAAGATCTGTCTGGTCCTGGTGACTTGTCTCACTTAATTCTTTCCAAAAGCTCCAACACTAACCCTAACCCTAATCCCTCCCCCCAAATTTATCTACCCACCGGGCACCAAAAACCAAGCTATAGGTGCCAATCCCCGCCATTGTGAGACGTGCCTAATGCACCCGTCTACCACTTGTACCTCCCTCCCTCCCTTTCCTTGAGCTCGTATTCATTCTTACTTCTCTTATACATTCATCTTTAAACATTAACATTATGAAAACACACATCCCCCTTGAATTCCTCACAACGACTATATTTACAGTCCATCTTTCCCAATTCCCTCTTTCCACCTCATTTACATTTAATCCCAAAGTGGTGGCAGGGTTCTTACAAAGTCCATCCCCTCCCTTGGATCCTTAAAAAACATTCTTTCCCCTCCCACCCTTACTATCTTCACCGTTGCCGGGTGAAGGAGAGTAAACTCGATTCCTTTTTGTTTAAGGCTCTTTTTAACCAGGTCATATTCCCTCCTGCATTCCAATAGCGCCACGCTTCTGAACAAGATTTTATACATCCCTCGTACAACCATGGTTCTTTCACCTTACCTGCGTCCATGAAATACACCTGTGCAGAGCACCATGCAAATATTCTCTGAACATTTGCCACATGTTTGCCTTACTTTTGCTCAAATACATCTGCATCCAATTTATGCTCCCAAGTTCCTGCCTAATCACATCACATTTTCAAGTTTATTTATCATCTGATTGCTCAAGTACAAAACATCATTCTCTGGTCCTCAGTGCAAAACAACCAGGCATAACATACACACAGACACAGGACAAATATACATACCACCCTCCACATGAAATGTTTTCCCAAATTCCTGTCCTCTAGCACTATGGAAAAGGAGAGAGAGTTGTGATCACTTTCTCCAAAATGTTCAACCAGTGAGCGATCTTGACCTAGTTCATTTCCTATTTCTAGGTTAATTATAGTCTCTCCTCCAGTTGGCCTTTCAAAATATTGTGCCAGTAAACCTTCCTGAACACACCAAGTAAATTCCTCTCATTATACTTTTAAGAAAAGTTTATTCATTCATCAGTTGTGGTGTTTATTCTGGTGAGAGCTCTACAAATTAAGTTGCCACCTAACGAGGATAGGCACCTCGTTCACACACAAGATACTGGCCATGAGATCATTTAACTCACTTATCGACGGTCATTATCAAACACCAGTCAATACTCCTGTGAAATGCCTTAACTAAACAAAAGACACTGTTGCCTTTGAACCTGAATGGATGGCTGATGTTAAAGAAATGGCCTACTGGAGGAAATGCAGATTTTAGTATTTTACACAATCTGACCATAATTTGGTATCTTTTCTGCTCTCAGTGCACATTCTCCGTGGCCTTGCTCACATTTAGCTCTGTGTTCAGAGTACATGTTGTGAACTCCATGATTTTTTCCTCTTGATTTAATACCACTGTACTGAGAGACAGAATGTATCCATAAAGCTACAGATCAGTGCAGTTTCACCTGATTTGTAGTAGTAATTTTTAATTGCAAGAATCAAATACACCCAGAGAGTTTTACTGGACAGTAGAGCATGCAAAAAGCTAACTTGATGTGTAAGAGCAACATTGGTAGTAGAAGTACTTGATATTCATTTTTAAAACATGGACATAAACATGAGTTATTGCACACACGTTGTTATCTGGCATACTTAGATCCCACTTTTGGCAGGCCAGGGTCACGCTTTACTCCATTTCCGCAACGTATTTTTCTAATCCACATAACATTCAGGGTAAAGGTTGGGAGCAACAAAGACCAAATGATGATTTTTCTCAAGCAAAATATTTCAGTGACAATTGGGTCTGAAGCAGTGGTTCTCACCCTTCTCTATGATTAGTAAGGGGTTGTGGGTGGAAGGGAAGGGCTGAGACCCGCTACTCTAGTTCTTGCCTTTCTAAGATCACAGCGGTTTCTGGTTTTATTTCAAATTTTCAGCGATTTTTTTCTCCATTTGAAACTTTCTTTCTGTGTTTAATAATTTATCAAATGGACAAAGCGTCATTGACCCAACTCAGTACCTGTTCCTGTCTCTTCAGGGAAGGGCCCGTGGGGGGGGAGGGGAAGAAGAGGCCCCAGTCTGGGGGTGGGTGGGTGGGGGAAAGGTCCTGTTCTCTGGGGGGGGGGAGGGGGGTGGAAGGGGGAGGAGGTCCCGGTCTCTGGGAGGGGCAGAGGGGAGGAGGTCCCGGTCTCTGGGAGGGACAGAGGGGAGGAGGTCCAGGTCTCTGGGAGGGGCAGAGGGGAGGAGGAGGGGCAGAGGGGAGGAGGTCCCGGTCTCTGGGAGGGGCAGAGGGGAGGAGGAGGGGCAGAGGGGAGGAGGAGGGGCAGAGGGGAGGAGGAGGGGCAGAGGGGAGGAGGTCCCGGTCTCTGGGAGGGGCAGAGGGGAGGAGGTCCCGGTCTCTGGGAGGGGGGGGAGGTCCCGGTCTCTGGGGGGGGGGGGAGGTCCCGGTCTCTGGGAGGGGGGGGGGAAGGGGAGGAGGTCCCGGTCTCTGGGAGGGGGGGGGGAGGGGAGGAGGTCCCGGTCTCTGGGAGGGGGGGGGGAGGGGAGGAGGTCCCGGTCTCTGGGAGGGGGGGGGGAGGGGAGGAGGTCCCGGTCTCTGGGAGGGGGGGGGGAGGGGAGGAGGTCCCGGTCTCTGGGAGGGGGGGGGGAGGGGAGGAGGTCCCGGTCTCTGGGAGGGGGGGGGGGAGGGGAGGAGGTCCCGGTCTCTGGGAGGGGAAGAGGCCCCGGTCTCTGGGGGGGAAGAGGCCCCGGTCTCTGGGGGGGAAGAGGCCCCGGTCTCTGGGGGGGAAGAGGCCCCGGTCTCTGGGGGGGAAGAGGCCCCGGTCTCTGGGGGGGGAAGAGGCCCCGGTCTCTGGGGGGGGAAGAGGCCCCGGTCTCTGGGGGGGGAAGAGGCCCCGGTCTCTGGGGGGGGAAGAGGCCCCGGTCTCTGGGGGGGGAAGAGGCCCCGGTCTCTGGGGGGGGAAGAGGCCCCGGTCTCTGGGGGGGGAAGAGGCCCCGGTCTCGGGCCGACGTTCACTCACTACTCCTTGAAGGACGATTCCCACCCAGGGCACGTGCTGTTTCCCCCCCCCCCCCGCCGGGTTCCCCCCCCCCGCCGGGTTCCCCCCCCCGCCGGGTTCCCCCCCCCCCCCGCCGGGTTCCCCCCCCCCCGCCGCCGGGTTCCCTCCCCTCCCGTCGCCCCCACCTGGAACTCGGAGAAATCCTGGCAGTTCGGCCCCGCGCTGGGCGCCACCATCTTCCCCGCCGCCCGAGGACCCGATGTCCGGGCTGTCCCGCTCATTCGCCTGCGCCTTCTCCGTCCATATGAATAATGAGTGGGATTAATTCTTAGTCTCTCATCGCCCTTTGGCAGCTCCACATCAATCGTAAAATTATATTAGGAGATAATTGTGATGCGGAGATTGGGCGGGGTTGGGGGAATTTGGCCGCGGGGATCAGGCGCCGGAGGGTCAGGTGCTAGGGTCCTTGCCCTGGCCCCGCCCCCCCTCGGCCTCGGGATATGAGCCTGGGCCGTGGTCCGTGACCTTGTCCATGAGCCGCCGACTCGGCGCGGCCGTGGCCATCAGGGCGACGTCGGGGTTTGGTGCCGGACACGGGCCGCGGGTCCGGGCCGGGCGATGGGCGTCGGGAAACGTGGAGGAGGGAGCGTCGAGTCGGGCGGTGACGGAGCGTGAAGGTGAAGGGACACGGAGGGGGGGGAAGAGATGGGGGGGAGGAAGGGAAGGGGGGAAGGGAGGGGGGGGAAGGGAAGGGGGGGAAGGGAGGGGAAGGGGAGAAGGGAGGGGAGGGGGAGGACACGGGGGGAGTGAGGGGGACATGGAGGAAAGATGGAGGGGAGGGGGACACAGGGAAGAGATGGGGAGGGAGGGGGACATGAAGGGGAGGCTGGTTTATTTGTCTGGGAGCAGTCAGGTGGAGGCCATTAGTTGGGGGATGAGAAGCGGCCTCGGTTTGAGGGCTGGTGGGGGAAGTACCAGCCTGTTATTCCCTCAATGACCTTGGCCGCATCCCTTCATCACTTGGTGCTTTAAGCTGCAGCCCCGGGGTTTCCCTCCTGGGACCTGAGTGCGATTGGCCTATTAAATCACCAACCCGGCGATTTAAGCGGGATCCCCCCCCCCCCCCCCCCCATGACTGGTGCACGGAATCTGCACCACCATCCGTCAGTCAACCCTCGATGCCTCTCTTCTCCCCCCACCCCCGTCAGCACCCGAGCCCGCTGTGATCCCCCCCCCCCCCGCGGCAGTGACCCTTCTTCCCCCCCCCCCATCACCGCAGACTCTTCAGCCAGAGTTGCCCTGTGATGCGAGAGCAATGACGTCACCGGAGTAACCGGTTCGGCAATGGACCCCCCTGGGTAAACTTTAACTGGGTTCCCTGACGACCTCCAAGTTAGGGCAGGGACCCGGTCGATTTTGGAGCCCACTGACCAGGTTGGACCCTTTCAAGGTGCCTTGTGAGTAGGGCACTAACTGGGCAATCTCCCCTTCATCTTTCCCCATTTTACAAGGCAGTTTCAAAGCACCTACTGAGTCCATTCCCTTTTCTTAATTCCTCCATCTCTCCTATCTGCTTCCAGGCCAGATGATCAGAGATGTCCTTCTCCTCTAATCAACATGGCTTGCCCTCTACCACTGCCTACTCAGCCTTCACCCATATTACCTACACACATGCCCAACAAGGACAGGATTCCCCTTGTCCTCACCAACCACTCTACATCCATCATATCCTCACCTGCCATTTAAGCCACCTACTATGTAATCCCACAAGACACATATTCCCCTCTCAGTCTTCCACAGGAACCACTCCCTCTGTGACTCCTTAGTCCACTTCACCCTCCCCACCTTGGGACCTACCCAGGACCACAGGAGATGCTCCACTTGCACCCACAACTCCTCCCTCATCACTATTCAGTGCCCCAGTGTTTCCAAGTGAAGCAACATCTCACTTGTGAATCTGCAGGGACTGTCTACTGATTGGGGGCACCCGTTGTATTCTTAGTGACGTCGGAGGGACTGGGTGATGGTTTTGAGCACGTCAGCTCTGTTTGTTGCAATTACATGGATCTCCCATGTCCATTCCCCATCCAATACCCATGGACAAATCTGTCCATGGTTTCATGAACTGCCAGGCTGAGACTATTCATAAACTGGAGGAACAACACCTCAGCTTCTGACTAGGCATGCTTCAGGCAGATGTATTAAAGCATCGACTTCAATGGTTTCCATTTAAACCAGCTCGGTTTTTCTCTCTCTCTTCCCTTTGTCACCTTTCACAACCCAAAATCAATTCTCACGTCTCCTCGTAACCAGTCTCATCTTTATTCTGATGCCTTCCTGTTCTTTGACATACATACTTACAGGCCATTTTGGCCCACGAGTTCATTTATGCCACCCCTTTTACATCCAATTAATTAACCTAAAGCTATAGATTCAGGATCAGCTCCTGCAGATGGGAAGGTGGTTAATTTTATCCCATTTTTTTAAGGAGAGAGAAAACAGGAAATTAAAGACCAGTTAGCTGACGTTAGTGGTGGGGAAGATGCTGGAATCCATTCTAAAAGATGAAACGGCAGTATATTTAGATAGCAGTAACAGGATCAATCCAAGTTAGCATGAATGTTCGAAGGGTACATCATGCTTGACTAATCTTCTGGAATTTTTTGAGGATGTAACTATGAAAATGGACAAGGGAGAGCCAGTGGCTGTAGGGTACCTGGACTTTGTTAAGGTCCCACAAAGGAGATTGGTGGGTAAAATAAGAGCACACTGTATTGGAGATAGGATACTGGCATGGATGGAAAATTGGTTGGTAGATAGGAAAGAGTAGGGATTAATGGGTCCCTTTCCAAATGGCAGGCAGTGACTAGTGGGGTACCGCAAGGCTCAGTGCTGGGACCGCATCCATTTACAATATACATTAAATGGTTTAGGCGAAGGGATTAAAAGTCACGAGTAAATTTGCAGATGACACAAAGCTAGATGGCAGTGTGAAATGTGAGGAGAATGTTATGAGAATGCAGGGTGAATTGGACAGGTCAGGTGAATGGGCAAATGCATAGCAGATCCAGTTTAATGTGGATAAATGTGGGGTTATCCACTTTGGTGGCAAGAACAGGAAGGCAGATTACTATCTGAATGGTGTCAAGTTAGGAAAAGGGGGAAGTACAATGAGATCTAGGTGTCCTTGTTCATCGGTCACTGAAAGTAAGCATGCAGGTACAGCAGACAGTGAAGAAAGCTAGTGCATGATGGCCTTCATAACAAGGGGAGTTGAGTTTTGAAGGAAAGAGGTCTTTCTGCAGTTGTATGGTGCCACACTATGAAGGTCTGGTTCTTCAAATAGGCAGAATCTACACTGGTTTCAGGGATGTATCTCGTTGAGAGAAAGGGAGATTGAAGGATATCCTCAAAACTGAAATTAGGGGGAAATGGGCCAAACATAGATGGTGGTAGTGGAAACATAGAGTCTTCTCATGGTCAGTCAACATGGCTTTGTGAGAGGCAGGTCAAGCCTCACGAGCCCAATTTGGTTTTTCGAGGAGGTAACAAAGGAAATTGATGAAGACAAGCTGGTGGATATGGTGCATTGGGGCAACAACTTTGTGCAAATTGAAATCTCATTTGAGACTGATGTTGCTAAGAAGCACTACCAACAGATTGCCACAAGAGGCAGGGTGGTAAGAAGGCTGCTTGATACCCGGGGTTCCCACCAGCATTTGAATTGGAGTGACTTAGAAGTATTTTCCTACTGTATCTTATTTTGTATTTTTTATAAGTAGCCTTCAGATAATCACAAAGTTTTCAAAACCTTTAACACATCTCTAGCCCTACTTTGTTTGCAAATGCTTTTTGTTGCTAACTCAAGAACAAGTAAAACATCAAAAATTTCATCACAGAAGTGTCTAGTTGTTGTTTTAAATGTCTATATATTTTTCAGGAACCCGTACTTTCAAACTACCAGGTCACAAGCCTTCGACCGTGGATAAAAAATTTTTGGTATGGACTGGTCGATTCAGACAAGAGGAGGATATTCCAGCACAGGTTTCGTAAGTGATGAAACGGGTATGGGATTTTACTGGTTGGTAATTTAAAACAAAAACGAGGGTGCTTGAGCTCACTTGTCACCTCTCTGCTTTGAGCACTGAGCAGTAAAACTGCTGGCACATGCATTTTAGCAGTAAACTGGTTCCAGCAAACATTACACAATGAAGTGTGATATGGTGCTTGCTACCAAAAAAAAACCCTACATTTTTATAGGCCATTCATTATTCTGCCACTCGTGGGTGAGGAATAAATGTGAATTGTATGGAGATAAGACATGTTTTCTACTCTTTGGCATCCCACAATTAATGCAATTGCTCAGTGAAGTTGACAGCTATAGTTGTCCAGCAAACTTCTACCTTTTGCTTTCCAGGTGTTCTGTTGCCATCTTTAAATACTATTAAGAATTCATAATTACGCACAGAAATTCTTTTTGCCGTGCCCTGTCTCTGGCTGCTGAAGGGCATTATTCTCCAAATATTGTTGCCCGCATTACACAGCCGGACAATTCATTTCCCTTTGACTGGATCATGATCTCCAATTTACATGGCTGTAAATAGTCATCAAGCATAGAGATTGGCCCTGGTGCCACCAAGCTGTAATTTGTTTTTAAATCAAATATTCTTGTTTTGATCTCATGGTTAGGCCTTTTTAAAAAAAAATGCAATTTGGTGCTCATTGAGATGTCATTGTTGACCAAATATGGTGAACTTTGTGAAATGGTAAGTATGCAACTTGGCTGAGAGCCAATGCAAACCAGCTGCCTTAAAACTTTTGCCATTCTTTCTTCATTCTCTAATGCCCCATCCAGAATAAAGACATTAATGTGATGGTTGACCAATTTTGTTTCAGAATTGAGACAATTCATGCTGCAAGGAACAAGATGAGAGTGAAAGGTGGTTATTTTATGATAATTGTGACCATTATAGGCTGCATTGCAACAATCATATCTGGAAAAAAGGTAAATAAATCTTGCTGAATGTCTTGTCATAAATAAAGTTCTGATTTTTTTAAAAAAATGCTGTGTCATAAAACAAATTGTCCTAAATTATAACATGATTTAAATTGTGAAATTTATTTAACTCCCTTGATGTTATGTTTGTGAAAATAAGTGCTATTTTTATGTGCAAATCAAAACTTTGTGTAACTTAGCTGTTGAATCTTGGAATGTCTGTCTCAAGATCATCTTTCTATTTTGTTCGTAGGCTGCAAGGAGACAAGAATCACTGTCAGCTATGAATATGGCAAAGAAAGCCAAGTTGAAAGCGAGTCAGCAAGAAGTTGAGGCTGCAAAAAGCCAGTGATTTGAAACTGAAATGGAATCTATGGAAAGATTGTACATTAGTGGTATAAAATATTTTGTTTCTTAAAACACCAAAATGGTAACCATTTATAAAATATTAATGCTGCATAAATGATACATGTTCATGAAATCTGACAAAATAATTTGTGAATCCTGAAACTACAGAACATTTTATTCACTGCAGCTTAACTGCTTGTTTTCCAGTTGTCCATTCATTGCTAAAGAGTCAGAACTATTTGGGGATAATAGCTGTTTTGTGAACAAGTTCTTCACACAAAGCACTTATAATGGAAGTCTTGTAGCACCTGGATTCCAAAGTATTTCTCCTCGAGATATTTCAACCAATCTAATTTAACTATACTACAAAAACCCCACAAAAAATTATTTCTTATGTCATGCAGGGTTTCTCCTTGTGAGCATGTTTGCTGTTTAATTGGAGTTATTTGATGTCAAGATAAAGGAACAGAAGTCATTTGGCCCATTGAGTCTGTTCCGCCTCTCCACCATGAGCTAAACCATTCTCATATCTAGTTCCAATTTCTGGCCTGTTCCCTATATCCCTTGAAACCATGACTAATTAAAAATTAGATATTAAAATACTAAATTCTACCTGCATTACAATTGTTGCCTTAAGTAGCAATATTACTAATTGAATTCATCTTTGATTCAAGGTGGAGTATTGTCAGCAACAAGTTCTTGGTGCCAAATTTTCACATGGATTTTACTCTCAAACAACATACCTTGTAATACAGCTGCTGGATTCTGTGCTTTGATTATTCTTTAATTTGCTCTCCTATCTTACAGATAAAAAGGGACCTTATGTATTGCTTTCTCTGTGACCTTGCTTAAAACCAACTTATTAGTTTTGCATTACAATGAAAAAATCCCTGCAGTTAGAGAAAAGTTAATATAATTGCAAAAGTAAATCTTTTAAAAATACTTCTTACACTGGGGTAGGATTTGTCAAAGGGGTTGGTGATTTTAGTTAAAAGAATCGCAGTTTATTTCAAAAGGTTCAAAAATTGTCCTAGGTACAGTCCCACATGAAAATGAATTCTTTAATAAAACCTTAATTATTGTTCTTCACTGCTTTGCAAAAATCCTGCTTCTGTTTAGGGTTCAATCATCTGTGTACCTACAAATGTAAAATTCTTGTTAAATTTAAAATTGAAGTACATATTACATTTAATTTACATGCATCAAATCCAAGCATTTATTCAATGATCTAAAAATCTAGACTGGTTTAAAAAATGCAAGTTCTGGTAGCGTTGACTGGTTTATTCATTCTAACTAATTGAACCACAGAATGTACAGTATAATCAAGGAATCTTAAGTGACTTGGGATTGAATTGAAAAACAAATTCTACCCAACTGCCACACATGGAACAATCACTTGTAGTTTCTAAAGGGGAAGAGGCCACCACTGAACAAAGGATGTTGAGCTAAAAAATAAATTTATCTGCAATTAAATAAAGTGTTTCCTTAACAAGGGGAAACACTTGAAATGTTTTCGTGAAACTACAGAACAGCAAGTGAACATGCAATGTCACACAATTTGGGTCCATAATAAATTTAGCCAATTCCAATTCAATAATTACCGGTAAATCTTAATAGGTTAGGTTTTTCCCTTCCAGCCATCTGCAAAATGGCTGGTTAAAGATTAAAACAAAATCAAATGGTTCACCAGCTGTTCCACTCAATGTTGGCTGCACCAAGAATAAAGAATAAATACCACCTCCATTTCTCCTACAGCCATGGAATCTAGAAGTGAAAGCACTGGAAAAATTCATATTTCATTATGCAGTCAAATTGTCCAACGTTTTAAATCGACGAGTTGGTAATTCACGATGGTAATTCTTTGCATCCTGTGATCTTGGCTACTGTGTCACCAAATGGGTAGCATCTAAATTAGCCATCAGCTTGTTCTCAAGACTGACTAAAAAAAAAACCCCAAACTCTTGTTATCTCTTCATTTTATGTCAAGCTCATGTAGCACTGAGTGGAGATCTTTGGCACACCAGAATTGCTTCCTTACCCACGTCAATGGACCTCAACGGACCAGAAATACACATGCAAGCAAAATAATATTGATGTGCTAATATGAATGAACCCAATAACTATTTCTGCTACAGTTTCTCTGGATTGATCTCATCTTAAGAGATTGATGTTCATTATGAAAGTTTCAGGGACAGGGAGAATATGAGGGTGTGAGAGATGGAATGTGGGAAGAGGGGAGGTAGTCGCAAGATTCCTCACCTTCCAAATTTATTTTGCAGTATTTTTCTGAAAATAATGATAACTGATAAGTTGCCAGTATGCAAAAGATCACTTTTCCAGACATGGAGAATGTTGATGTTTTTAGATCTACAAACTCTCAGGCACACACTGGTGGTTCAAGCATATACCCTTGCTACTGCCTCTCCCTTCCCACACCTTGCATTCTTCTTGTCTTTTTTGCTTGGGTTTTATTCAGCACAGATTCTCCATTCAGCCATATCACCCCTCTCTGGGCATCTCCTTAAATTACTGGCCACACTTGGGTCCCATTCACACTCCAGACCCCAAGTCCCAATCCTAGTCATGCTCCATTTGGAGACCTGAGCCTACAGCCCTCCGAATCCATTCCTCCAAAAGACCCTGTATATACCAGCCCATCAGTCCTATCCATATTCCTATCCAAAAATCAAACCTTGATCTTGCCACTCAGACATTTCTCAGACATTAGCTGAAAGCATAGGATCAAGGCAGATGCAAACAAGCTTAGATAATTATTGGCAGCCATCTTGAAATGGCATACCGTTTCTCTGAACTACAGTCACTACTGTGTGTCATAAAATTAATTATTTTGTGCTTCAATAAGACTGTGGAATTGCAGCATTAAGAAATGCCAATAAAGAAAAAAATGGGCATCCTAGTTATGGACTAAATACAGGACAGTTCCATTAAAAATAGACTATATAGACATGCTAAGCACACGAGGATATTTACACTAATGGAATCACATTAAATGTCTGTGCTGCTCCACGGTCTTAACATTTGCACAATGGGCATTTTATTCTCAAGCCATTTTTCCCCCCAAGCACTAATATTGAACTATACAATATTACTTCAACTAAAACATGCCCCATCTGATTGCTCAAAGCTGACCAGCAATTGTAAACCTTCCTCAAAGCAGTACAAGATTTTTGATGCTCATGCTTGCAAGAGTCTTTTCATCCAGCTCGTACACCAAAAGTGGCTGTTCCGTTCATTTGTGACAGCAAAGATTTCACAAATGAAACAGAATTCCTGTTATATCAAAAATGATTTACAGATGGCCCATTGTCCTCTACCACAAAACAAAGACTTAGGAGGACTGTAAAATGTTAAGTTTTTAGCTTCAGACCAATTTGAAGAAACAAGCACGTTTGCTTTGGGTTACTTGGATGAACTTTTCAGGTGAAAAATGTGTGGATCAAAACCCAAATCTCAGGAGATTAAATATATTGTAATTATTTCCATCTATACTTTTGTGTGGAAATGAAATGGGAGTCTCCAATTTTAAAATGGAAATAAGGCTTCTTTAAATAATCAAATTAACATTGCTTCAATAACCCACACTTGGATTTCAAACATCCATTTAGAAATATTTATTCATTTTTCATTGTGCACGTGGCCAACCTGTGTTATTTTCATTTAATCAGTCATGAAAAGCAAAAGGACTAAATTCGTAGTGAATGAAGCTGACATTTTAAACAGTCATAATTTTTGACAAGTGAACAGATCGCTCAAATGCCCCAGGAATATTAAATTCATATTCCTGGAAACAAAAACTTGAATTAATAATGCAAGAATATTCTAACAGTGCTCCATACTATTAACTTTTTAAACATGATACTGAATTAATCCCTTCGTTTAAAAAATGCACAAACTATAAATGGATAAATGTTCACCTTATTGCCAAATATGTTCTGTTCACCAAAAGATCATTCATTCCATGGATAAATTGAAAAGGACTTTGTAAAGAACAAAGTGAAATAAATTTGTCACATCTATGGATTCATTCTTGAAGATAGAAAAACATGCACCAATGGAACCTTAATAAGGGACACACAGCTTATCAGAATAAAGTTATTTACTTGGGTATACCTTTGAACTTCTCGGCATTAAGCATTTTTGTCAAACATTTCACATTATAAAAATTTTAAAAAAATCATGGACCAACATTGTTTCTCCTTCCAATTGTTTTCATTTTCCTGCCAATCACAGAAATAGAAAAAGACTGGGTCCAACAGAGTGCAACATGAAATAAAAAGTACGAGATTGATTTTTCAAAACAACATTTACAAAAGAAATACTTCAAGATAAATATACTCAGGATATGAATTTAGAGGGTAAAGTTCTTTAAACTAGTAAGTGCAGGAATTCTACTTGGTCATAATAACCTTTCTAAGGACAAATTAAACTAATGAACATTTTCTCATGAATCCTTATTTAAGGATGCTTTTAAACTAGACAATGCTGAGAAAAGCTCGTCCAATGAAGAAAACAATTACAACTGGAAATTTTGTACAAACCTTGATCAGATCTTAGTTCGAGCCCATTAGCCATGACACCATATTAATTCCATGGTATCATAAATTGGATGCTCTAACGAGTCAGCTAACTTCGCCATGACCCATTGTATAACATGACATTTTAAGTTAAAACTGCCTTGAAGAACATTAATACTGGAATTGTGCTGTTAAAGGTGAGTACTGAACCACAATGGCCAACCAAATTATTCAACAGATTGAATCTGTGAAGCTGGAGAACAAAATATTAGAAAGGTTATAATAACTCAATATGTTCACTTTGCTCAACTTGATTTCAAGTTAAATCTTGTAAAAAGATAGCAGCCAGTGGATTTGTCCACGTGCCTTTTGTCAAATGACATATGCATCTCAGTGCCATCTCGCAGGAGATGCAAATTAGCTTCAAACACTGCAGAAAACAGATCTTCAAAAGGAAATATATTTTCAAAGCAGGGTACCTTTACTTTATTACAATTGTATTTTAGACCAGTGCAAATTTATATCCTTGGAAGAAATAATAACTGCTGATGGGCACAAAATTGTACTAACCAACTACATCTCCACAACCATGAAAAAACAACTGATTTCACAATCCTTGTATTTATGATGCAAGAACCGCTCATTTCTTGACATTTTCACAAGTATTGACAATGCTCATGTTCAAACATTTGGTTCTCAAGCTGAAACCAGCAATCTATCTATTTTCTTGCATTAAAGGAAAGTGTACACCACCTGAGTGGCAGAAATAGAGAGAAGTGAATGACAATGCAAGTTCAATGGGATGAGTACAATTTTGTTGCATAAAGATTTGTTCTTTCAAAAAACAAAATCACACTGCTGTAAGTAATTTTAATGATGGTCTTATTCTGATGGCTTTCATAATCTTTTTTGCATGCAACCTATTCAGTCCTGACTTCCTTTAAGTCTGAATTTACTACACAAGCTGAACTACCCTGCAAGCTAACTCCAGACACAAAAAAAAGCAGAAGACTTTTCTGGGGGAAGAAAAAATGGCCAGTGGAACTTTGTTAATAATATTGTTCTGCAAAGAACAGCAGTTATATTGCCTAGAACATTGCTTCAAATGGTGAATAAATTTTAATTAGCCTGAACAAGCAATCAAATAAATTTGGGTTCCAACATATGCAGCACACGAACAACATCTCGAAAACATCTTAAAAGAGTACAGATAATAGAATGGGTTTTAGAATAAACCTCTGTTCCCTGACTGCAGTGCATTTATCGTATACCAACTATGTAAAGTTCTGCCGCTCAGATATGTCCTCTTGTTAAATTGCTGGATTTAAGGATGGAGGAAAATTCTATACCCATCAGCTTTACAATCCCAGCAGATACTCAACTTGTACAAATATTTTTAAATATGAAGCTTGAAATCTCTTGTACATCAAGGATTTCCACGAAATTACTAGTGGTTCAGTGGATCTTGCCTCAGGTCCCATCTGTTACAAAACCGAGCAGCAGAAAATTATATCCATAACACAAAGATCAATCATCTCTCAAACCACAGCAACTGAATGTTAATTATGTATTATTAACTGGATAAAGTGGAAATTACAAGTTATTTGATGGCAGTTTGATAGGCAAATCAGCTTCCATTAATATTCCACCATCTTGAAAGGTAAAAAAATCAGCAGGTATTAAACATCACAATAGAAAGGAGAGTCACAGCAAAGGGACACAAGTATCGAAGATGGAAGAGTCAGGAGGTGCAAATTTGCTCAGATTTCCCTAACCCCTATTTGAATATTTATATACATATTATTATACACGCATGAATACAATCATCATATTTAACATTTTGTATGGTTCACGAATGCTGCTTTGTAGAGAGCGAACTGTAAGCGAGTACGTGCTTCCCTATTCACCAACATACAAACTATTCAGCCACCTGAGCGTGTTCTTACGAGCACAGCTTACCAGAATGTGTGTGTACATAGTATTGTGTTTAGGTGTGGTCCTTTGTTTCTCATCCTGCCATGAACCCCCCCCTCCCTCCCATAAACTTGTCAGTCCCAGCAGCCCTGGGAGAAGTGCGCGTGCGTGGGGTCAGTCGTCCTCTCCGAGGACATGCTTACAGTTGAAAGCCCTCCATCTGAGTTTCGCGGGGTTGAAAAATGTATTGTGGTTGATTAAGATCAACTTGAGGGACAATGGTGGAATCTTCCTCCTCTTCTGTACCAAAATAATGTTCTATTAGGTCAAATGCCTTTTGGTAAACATCTTGGTTTTCATGGCTTTGCAGAAATTCTATCTTGTCCAAACCTACAGGAGTAAAATGAAACATTTTGTGATAAAAACAATTGAAAGTTGGAGACAATTGGGAAAATGTAGTTATGACATTTTCCAGCAATAGTTTCTACCTCAGCTCCAAATACAGAAACTAAAATAATTTCTGATGTAGAAACAAGTGCATATTTCATGATACAACAATGTATAAAAATTGAAACCATCATTTAAAAATAATAAATAAACTCAGTAAAAATACAAAATCTAAAAATATTAGTGCTTCCATCGTCTCTTTCAGCTCAGCTGCATCCCTGAATGTTTCTTGCACCAATCAGGGAATTTATGCAAATTTCCTAACCAGAAGTGATGAGGAATTACTACAACTTTGCCCTTAGTTTAAAAGTTCAGTATGAGGCCAATTTGTGCATTACAGCTACAGGAATGCCATGTTCACATGGAGTTGGAATAGATTTCAGTTATGAATGTTGTATTCAGGCAATGACAGAATTTTCTCTGCAAAATCTAGACCACGAGATGTAGCATACATTGTATTAACAATGAAAGGTCTTCAAAGAGAATTAAGATTGCACCATGGAGTTTTCATCTCAATGTGAAAATAATTTTATAATGAATAATATTTTACTGGTTTGTACAGATAACAGTGCAAGATAGATGAACATGTTGTCCAAAACAGTGGGTGGAACTTTCAAAACAAATTAACCATGTTTAGCATAAATAATTTATTTAATACATAAATAAATATTTAGGCTTATGCTAAGGTTATCCCTTCCCACAAAACTTGCCTTTCCTTGAGAATAAAATAATGATTGTTCTCAGTAGCAACCGGTTGAAGAGGTTATGCAAATGTACAGGTTCACAGCAAAGTTACAATAATGGAAGGAGTTCATGTCTGCTGGATGCAACAGCAATTTACTCTTGGTCTTGTAAAAACAATGTTGAAGAAACTCAGCAGGTCAAACAGTGTACAGAAAAAATAAAGATACATCACCAATGCTTGGGGCTCAAGCTCAGAATGGTGGTTATGTATCGAAGTGGAATGTTTGACCTGCTGAGTTTCTCTAGCATTGCATTTTTACTACAACCACAGTTGTAAATTTGAGTCCGTACACCCAGGCACAAGATAATAGTAACGAATTTGCCATCTTCTTTCTTTGGCTTGGCTTCGCGGACGAAGATTTATGGAGGGGTATGTCCACGTCTGCTGCAGGCTCGTTGGTGACTGACAAGTCCGATGCGGGACAGGCAGGCATGGTTGCATCGGTTGCAGGGGAAAATTGGTGGGTTGGGGTTGGGTGTTGGGTTTTTCCTCCTTTGTCTTTTGTCAGTGAGGTGGGCTCTGCGGTCTTCTTCAAAGGAGGTTGCTGCCCGCCGAACTGTGAGGCGCCAAGATGCACGGTTGGAGGCGAGATCAGCCCACTGGTGGTGGTCAATGGGGCAGGCACCAAGAGATTTCTTTAAGCAGTCCTTGTACCTCTTCTTTGGTGCACCTCTGTCTCGGTGGCCAGTGGAGAGCTCGCCATAGAACACAATCTTGGGAAGGCGATGGTCCTCCATTCTGGAGACGTGACCCACCCAGCACAGCTGGATCTTCAGCAGCGTGGACTCGATGCTGTCGACCTCTGCCATCTCGAGTACTTCGACGTTAGGGATGAAAGCGCTCCAATGGATGTTGAGGATGGAGCGGAGACAACGCTGGTGGAAGCGTTCTAGGAGCCGTAGGTGATGCCGGTAGAGGACCCATGATTCAGAGCCGAACAGGAATTTGCCATATACATGGCACAATGTCCATATGCACCAAAATTATTCATTGCTGGAGGTGAACAGGTACTTAGATAAGAAAAAAGCCAACTGAAACAACGGCTAAACCTTATTTGATATTTTCCTGGGCAGGGTCGCAGTCAGCAGAACACTGTCATCATGCAGCAACCGGGGTTTGAATCGGGTGCTGTCTGCAAGGAGCTTGTATGGTTTCCCCACGTCTGTGAGGGTTCCCTCCGACCCTTCAAAATGTACTGGGGTCGTAGGTCGATTGGGAGTAATTGGGTGGCACGGGCTTGTGGGCCGAAAGAGCTTATTACTGTGCAGCAGTTAAAAAAAATTTTATCACAAATACTACTTGAATTAAAAAGAAAATAAATATTCACAGTGTGCTAGTGTGAAATAAAGTGATTTAGCAGGTGGTGCTGACAGTCCTTTTATGGTGTGGGAACAGTTCCTGATCAGTGTAACAAGGGGAGGTTGGAAAAAAACTGTTTTGAACCTAGAGGAGCTGTCCTTCAGGATTTTGTACCTTGTGCTCAACATGGGTGATGGGGAGGGCCTTTATGGTGTTGGCAACCTGCCCGGGGCAACGCCACATAGATGTCTACCATGGAATGAGAGGTTGAAGCATGTGATGGATCTGGCTGTCTGCTGCCTTCACAGTTCCTGGGCAGTTGAATTCCCAAGCCAGGCTGTTATGCAACCTGCCAGTAAACTTTTCAAGGGTACCTGTAGAATTTTGACAGAATATTTGACAACATGCCAAATCTCCTTCAAGTCAAGATTGAAGATTCAATTTATTGTCATGTCCAGATACACAATCCTTTATCCGGACATCTAAAATCAAGAAAGCTCCAAAATCTGGCAGCGCGAGTCGGGCGGGCGGGGGTGTGGGGAGAGATCGGCATGGTGACTGGAAGGGGGTGGGGGGTGGATACAGCAGCACAATTCGGGTGGGCTTAAATCGGGCTTTCCAAAATTTGGAACACACTGTCCCCCAAGGGTTCCGGATAAAAGATTGTGTACCTGTAATAAAGTGTCATATGACATGAAATTGGATTTTGCCCACTGTAAGAAGAGATTCACCATCGGCAGAAATTGCCTGGTGCCTCTTACAGTCAGAGAAAGAGAAGCAAAAGAGAGTTCCCCCAGTGTCACCAAGTCTCCATGGATTTGCCTCCAGTGCTCTGCAGCCACATAGACCTGTCCAAACCGACTGCAACCTGAGCTCCAGATCCGAAACTGCAACATGATTGGGACCTTTCAACGCCCTCGTGTGTGTGTTCTTCCTGCCTTGCAGCTTATTGTTCGTTTAGGAATCTGATGGCAGAGGGGAAGAAGCTGTCCATGTGCTGCTGGGTGCTTACCTTTAGGCTCCTGTACCTTTTTTCCCGATGGTGGCAGAGTGAAGAGGGCATGGCCTGAGTAGTGAGGGTCCTTGAGGAGAGAGGCTGCTTTCTTAAGACACCACCTCTTGTAGATGACCTTGATGGAGTGAAGACTGCTGCTCATGTGTTATAGTGAAGGTGATGCCAAGGCTACAATATTTATTTCAGTCGTTACCCATTCTGCTGCCCCAGGGCTTATTTTTAAGATGCTCAACAAATGCTTAAGAAAGTTCCTGTAGAATGGTAAAGTGGCTAGAATCTCAATGGAAAAGTTGATTAGGGGAGAGATTAAAATTGCCAGATTTCAAAAAAATATCATTGGGTGGCCCAGGTGAGGTCTATCGCCTCACTCTTTGAGGAAGGTGCCCCCCCCCCCCCCCACCCATGGGACAAATTGGATTACATGCAGTAGGTGAAAAGATAGGAGAGTTCATATGTAAATGGAACACTAAATCAATTTCATTAAAAATGGATAACCCCACACTAAAGCATGTGCTTCAGACAAAGAAAAAATCCAATGTATTGGATTAAAGGTGGGGATATCTCCCAAAACACCCGTGACCCAGAATAACTTAATACCCACAACTCTGGGCAACAAGATTCTGGACACCTGGTGCCAGAAGGGGATCAGGTGTATTGAGGATTGTTACAAGCAAGGGCAGCTAATATTATTAGTGCAGTTGAGGAACAAATATGATTTGTCTAATAGAACATTCTTCTGCCATCTGCAACTATGATCTTTAAGGGACAAATTGAGACCATCTATGACCCTGCCCATGTGACATGGAAATTCTAATTTGAAAGGGCAATGTGCGTAAATGAGCTAGCAATTTATGGTGATTTGCAAATCATAGGGCACATGTTTATTTCACAAGTTGGTTGATTTCATTTCCCAATAATTCTTCCCTAAACTTTCAAGGAATAATTATTTACTATCCACTCAAAATTCAATTTCAAGGCATAGCTGCAGAAAGATTAGAAATAAATAATAAATTTTATAAAAACAACCAAGTAAATGTATAATTCTGGCTCCAACTCACCATAGGCTTCCTCTATTAGTGCACAATAAGGATTTATTCCTGTTCCATTCTGTTTAGCTTCCTGTTCACCCAGACGAAGGATATTCTCCAAGCCATTCAATGACACCTGAACGATTTTTGCATCCATAACGGTCAGCAGGTCACATAATGGTTTAATGCATCCCAACTCCACTATATATCTAAACAAAATGATGAGGTTCAACTCAAATTCAAATGCCAGACCAAGTCTTCCCCCAAAAGAAACAAAGTACAGTAAAATCCCTGTTATCCAGAATTCAATGAACTGGCAGCCTCAAGCAGAAAATAAATAGTATAGGTTAAAAAAACAACTGGCAAATTCACTTATCTGGGATCTACCAATCCACATAGGTGCTGGATACTGGGGTTTTTGCTGTCGAGGTCAAAATTACCAACAGTGATTTTGGAGCATCGATAAGGCTCACATTTGATGCGATCTTAATATGCGGCTCTAATTTAACACCCAACATAAGTACACTCTTGCTGCTCAGTGAAATGACAGTTGGAGGAAGCAAAGGAGGTTAGTAATTGATAATATAGGGGTTTACAGATCATACTTGCCTTGGAAAGTATTTTCAGCATTTTTTTGATATATTACTGAATTACTAATTAAACCTGGTTTCAAATTCCCACAACTCTTCACTTTATTTTGGGTCCTTAGTGCATAGAAATTTATTCTACATAATAGAAGTAACCAGAAAAGAAAAGTACTTCCACTGCTTGTGAAATTCCATTCAAATGTAAACACTATCTATTTTAAATAGGATAGTAAATTTGCAGCAAAATCCCAAATATTTTTCCCAACCGACAAATTTATTATTCAGAGGATAAACCATCTGCGTGAGATTCATTTGTTCTGATAGACGTACCAGTAAAATTGCCTTTATCGTTATGTAGCTTCCTCATTATACTCCTGGCCAGCAGTCATTATTTTCCCCCAAAAGGTTTAATTGGTTACAATAGGAATTATAATCTTGTCGTGATTTAAATTTTAATTTGTAATCTCTGTATCCAACGATAAAGGGGCTGAAGGGACGATGAATTTGAAGCAAGATGAAACTGAAACTTGGCATAAGTACTAATGTTTCAAATAATAACTTTACAAATTTGAGATGGTGGGGGGGCCGGTTCGCCATGAGGATGTGCGACCTTACAAGGGGGCCATATAAAATCTTGCACTGGTCCAGCGGAACCTTCACCCTGGATGTTGGGAGAGAGGAACTTTTTACAGTGGACCGTCTGAACTGGACTTATCACAGCCGGTGCAGACGGCCACACCCAAGCGCTGGGGCCGACCGCTAAAGTGACAGGACACGTAGCCGATTCTTTGGGGGGGAGGGGGGTTGAGTGGCAGCGCACATCTTCATGGCGAACCGGCCCTGCTTGTATCACCACGTGGCGGGGCAGCCATGGGGAAATGGCGTCGTCAGAGGTTTCTCTCTGACTCCAGCATCCCTTCCAGCGCCCACCCTGGGCAGCGATTATGATGTCACAAGGCACCAGGTGACTGAGCTCGTGCTGCCTTTAAAGGGACACGCTGAATATGAATAAAAACCGTCGTTAACCACCCTCAACGTGGTGGCTGTGTTTCTTCCACTGCTCACATCTTCACAAGATCTGTATTAAATCAACATCTTGTTCTTGAAACCTCTTCTTGAAAGATTATATCTTTTTTAAAAACTGCCAGACCTGTAGGTGAATTCACTTCAATCTCAATGCAAATTTAACAGAATTTACTTAACAAAATAACTTACTGAATATGTATGTTAAGGAGGTGAGGCAGAAGGAGAGGAGGAGAGAAGGGCAGTACTCTAGAAAATCAGAGGAACCAGTGCGTGCGTGCGTGCGTGCGTGCGTGCGTGCGTGCGTGCGTGCGTGCGTGCGTGCGTGCGTGCCTTCTGTACAAAACGAAACATTTGGGAAGAGAAAAAAAAATCTTACTTGATTTGTTCAGGAGTTCCACCAGATGTGGCATTGGTAATAGCCCAAGCGGCTTCTTTCCTGGTACGAAATTCTGCTGTCTGTAGGATACTTATTAGGACTGGAAAGATGTTGCCATCTATTGCCGCCTATAAATGTTGCAAACAATCCACAGTGTTTTCAAGATACCGTACAAGTAGAACTTAGGAGAATTATTTACTTTTTGAAATCCAGACACATCACTGTGTAAATAATACCATAGCATTCAGCTAAACAAATGTGCTGTCAAAGCTCAGCAGATGATGCATCCATAACAACTTTTATTCCTGATGAAGGGGCTCAGGCTGAAACCTTGGCCACCCTTTACTTCCTAAGGATGCTGCATGACCTGCTGAGTTTCTTCAATACATTTGTGTATGGCACTCAACCTCAGCATTTGCAGATTTTCTGGTTGAAACTCTACCAAAGCATTCAATGGATACGGCATGAAAAGAAACCCAAAAATCATTACCGCAGCATACCTGTATCTGAGCTCTGTTGCCTGCTGTAATATTTGAGATGGTCCAACATGCTTCCTTTTTGATTGATTCTTTTGGACTGCTCAGTAAGTGCAATAAACTCTGCAAAGCTGAACAATTTAAAATTACCTGGAGAAAAATAAAATTGAAGAGCGAAATCAAGAAAATCAAGTTGAAACACATTCAACTGGCACATCTGTGGTGATCTAATAGTATTAGCACTGCTACTAGGAATGCAGCTCAGATATACCAAGTACTTCTATCTCATTTGTGAATGGAATAGCCATGCTAAAGAGTCACATTACATTAAAAAGAACTGGCCGCTCCGCATGCATTTGGTTCCAGGTCAGAAAAGTGTGGCACATAAACCATTTGTCGACCTAACAAAGATATTTTTGCCTATTCTTCATATCAAACTCGGACTGATGAAAAATTTTGTGAAAGCAATGAACAAGGAAGGTGATGGATTTTGTTATGAGACAGGGGTTTCCAAGAATACCTGATGCCAAAATTAAAGGAAGGCATTTTTGTTGGTTCACAAATCAGACAGGTTAGCAATGACAGACAGTTTGAAGATCTGTTAGTGAGGCCAGAGAAAATAGCACGGAAGGCATTTATAGATGTTGTTGAGAATTTTCTTGGCAATTACAGAGCACCAAACTAAATCCCCCTGATTGACAATGTGTTTCAAGCATTCAAAACAATGAAGTGCAATAGGTCGTTGAAAATTCACTCTCTGCAGTCACACTTGGACTTGTTCCCTGCTGATCTTCGCGCAGTCAGTGACAAACATGGTGAAAGGCTTCAGCAGCCATGACATTGCAGCCATGGAAAAGGGATATCAGGGCAACTGGAAGCCATCAATGCTGGCTGACTATTATTGGACACTTGACATGAGAGGCATCAGATGCTGAGTACAAACGAAAATCAGTGGCAAGACAATTTTATGTCCGTTGAACTAACACAATGAGTTAGTATCGTGATGCAATTAAACATGCTAAATTCAATAACAGTTCAATTATGTTTCTCCAATTTCCTATGTGATACAGCAAATCTGAAATGATCTTTTGTTTAGCATGAAGTTGTCTGTCATAATCACCAATTTTTATTCAGGAAGCAAACTTTTTGAAAAAATTTGTTAACCGTATATTCCACCATTCATTCCTCTTTGGTACTCCTTCAAACTTTTAACTTAACTCCATAATATAGTCATGGAATTATACAACATTGTAACAGGCTCTTTTGCCCAACTTGCCTAAGCCGACTCAAATGTTCCACCTACACTTGTCCCACCTGCCCAAGTTAGGCCCATCCTATCTATGTATCTGTTCAATTTTTAAAAAAACACTGCAATAGCACCTGTCTCAACCTCTGTCTCTGGCAACCCGGTCCATATACACACACAATCCTCTGTGTAAAAACATTTCTCACTGCTCATTTTAAGCCTTTGTCCTTGGGTTACCAATTCCCTTACTTTGGGCAAGACTTGTGCATTCGCCCTATCTAGTCCTCTCGTGACTTTCCGCGAGTTCACTCCCCATCCTCCTGAATGTCATGGAATAAAGCTCCAGCCTGCTCAACCTTCTGGCAAGATTCTCATTATAACATCTTTTTGGCAGCATGGTTCCCATTAAACCTGTCTTTTTATTCCTCCACTTACCTGAGTCTGTATATCATCTCCTGTAACAATGTTTCCAACTGCTCGCAAAGCTGGTGAGATTACCTTGTAGTCACAGTGCCTGTCAAAAAAGCAAAGAAAATTTAAATTTTTTTAAATTCACAGATTGACTGACTTAGTTTAAAGCATTTCTTCAGGACTAAAACTATGCTCCTACCAGATTTCTGTAAAGTTGTTACTAGTTGTTCTTGGGCTCAACCATTGTAAGGAAAGTTGAGGAAAATATGGCAATAAATGTAAATATTAAATATGTAGAAAGGGGACCTAATGCAGAGCAAAAGACTAGATAAGGAGGAGTTCAAAGCAACTGCTGGCTTTACTCAGCAGAAGTATTGCTAGATATTGGGATTCCCAGTGGTGAAACAGGCCCTTTCTCAGTTCCACAGGCATATTCATTTGAATAGGGATTGCAAGAAACTTTAAAAATATCAAATGAAACAAAGAGTATAATTAATTTATCTTTTCTCAACAATCAGAAATATTTTATAATATTTGTTCTCAAAACTGATCTTCCAACCCAAACTGCAATTGTTTTCTTTTGAAGGTTGAAGCCTAGATACTCTTCATTTCCTAGTAACCATTGTAGATTTCAAAACTATTTGCTTAATTACACACTGAAAAACCTGTCAACCGCATCCTAAAATCCACACACATAATCCAGTGTGAAAACCCCTTTCATGTTGAATAAAGCAAGCAGTTATGTTGCTCATTGGAGAAATCAAGGTCCATTCTGCCCGTCCCAGTGGTTTTGCAGAAAGTTTAAAAAACCCCATGGCACTTTTGCAAAAAGAGTTCCGCCTGACTCCAGCCCATCTCCCTTCCTAAAACATCAAACTGGCAGTGCAGGCAGTGACACTGCCTCGTAGCTCCAGCAACCAGAATTCTACTTCAACCATCAGCATGAATTGGAATCTTTTCTCTCAGACCACGCGAGTTTCCCCGGGTGCTCCAGTTTCTCAAATGACCCAAATGCACGCTAGTTTAAACTGCTACCAAAATAAGTAGGGAAATGTGCTTTCTCCGAGAGGTGTCATAGACTAGATGGTCTATACGAGCTCCCTCCCTGCCATAAGGAATATTTTATTTAAGAAAGAAAAATGGTAATTTATCTCATTATTTAATGCAAAGCACATTTTACTCCCCATTAAAGTCTGTGCTGTTTAAAAACTAATTATTTGAATATAAAATTTTTAGGGGCTCCAACAAGGAGCACCAAGATGCTTTGTTAATGAAAGTTTTTATCAGCTCTCAATTACTGTTATTCAGTCTCCTTAAGTAAACGTATAATGTTCTTGTCCAGAATCTTGGGGACATAGCCCAAGATTCACTGGAGCAGATTCAGGATGGAAGAGGAAGATCTGCTTTTCCCAGAGAGCAGCGAATCTGTAGAATTCTTGGCCCAAGCAAGTAGCAGAGGTTACCTCATTAAATAAGGCACAGTTAGATAGATTTTTGTATAACATGAGAATTAAGGATTATGGGGAAAACGTAGGTAGGTGGATCTTAGTCCACAGGCAGATTAACAATGATGTTATGGAATAGCAGCGCAGCCTTGACGAACCAGGTAGTTTATCCTACTTTGCTTTCTTATGAATATTATCTGTGAACCAGCAATTGTTAGGGACATAAAAGTGAGAGGAATTTAGTTTTGAGCAAAAAAAAACAAAACACTCAACCAACTGAGGGATTTGGGGGTGAAACACAAAAGTCTACAGACACTGTGATTGTAGTAAAAACACAAATACTAGAGGAACTCAGCAGGGCTCGCAGTGTCCATTGGAGGTAGATATATAACCAGCGTTGCAGGCCTGAGCCCTTCTCCGTGGGTCAGGCAGCATCTTTGAAGGTAGAGAAATGGTCGATGATTCAGGTTGAGACTCAGTGTCAGGACCTGATTCACGTTTTAAACCCGAAGTGTTGACCATCCCGCTCCCTCAGTAGATGAAGCCGGAGCCAGAGTTCCTCCAGAAGTTTGTTTTTCTTTGCTTCAAGTTGCAGCATCTACAGTCTCTTGTGTCCCCATATTTAGTTTTAACTGCTGCTTTATATTTCAATCATTTGAACAAGTAAAGCCCATTTAGTTCTAGAGTTGAATAGCTTGCCAAATTTTACTGTATCCAGGTTCCGACATGCAAAGCAGTTATTTATGAGTGGGCCATCATTATCTGCTGAGCTGTAGCGCAGCACACAAGCACCTAACAATAAAAGCAGAGAACCGGAAAGAAGCAGGATTCTATGCAAAGTCTATTCAGTTTTCAATTTGACTTCAAAATAGAGGGAAGCTATATAAATATGCAATAAACATATGGAAAACATTGCTGGTCATACATTTAAGAATCCAAATTAAAATATTTATAAAGTTGCTCACATTAGCAGTTCCACTAATCTCCTGCAAACCCCTGAGTCTATTACAGCTTGAATTTTGTCATTGGGCCCATCAGATAAATATGACAAAGCCCAGCAGGCATCAGCCAAGACATCTATGTCGTTGAGAAACAATAGCCAAGACACAATGCTGAGACAGGGAGATACCTGGATAAAAACAAAAATTGAAAAGCAATGGAATTTTTTATGGCCAATTCATACAGTCCTCGAGCGAACAGTTGTCTTTGCCGGCAAATTCATTTCAATGACTACTACAGCATGCTGTATTGACTACTTTTGTAAAAAACACTCAAGAAACTCCAATGCATGATTTACTCATAGGGCAATCTAAACACACAAACCTCTCAGACAGTTCATAAAGTTTGAAGTATTTAAATTATTTTAATGTAGCATAGATACTCTCTCCTAAAACTCAAATAATTTTTATGATTTGTCAATCTTAATTGGTAATATAATGCAAATTATTTGAGGAAAAGTTTTATAGCACTTATCAACTAGGATAATAAAGGATTTTTCATTCATTAGCGGTAAATCTATGAATTTCACTCATTTTATTTCCTTTTCATTTAACTGCAAAAATATTTTGAAATTTTCCTAAAATAGATTCCATAAATCCAGATATTCAGGATCTCCTGGTTACGGATTTCAATAATTGAGATTTGAGAGTTCTTCTTCGAGTGACTTCTCTTGAGTTTCCTCAGTAATCATGAAAGATAATAATCTGATTCCCAAATCTCCATAGTTTTTCTCTCTCTATGCAAAACGCCAGCTGACTCATCTAAATGGTTTTACTTTCCTTTCTCCACTTTGTTAGCTTGGATTTAACTCAGACTTTTAACGTGGGGGGGGGGGGGGTAGGAGAGGATAAATTCTCACCTGATGCATTCCCCATCTGCTGAATCTTTTTATGCCTTTAAACTATTTAAAATTCCATCTTATAATTCTACTTTCTCATCTAGCAACATTAAATCTACAGATATCAATCACCGCCTCCTAAACTGTTGTTACATTACATCAGAGTTCATTGGTGAACTTTAAATTGAACTGGTGCATATTTTCTCTTATGTATAGTCCATGTTATACCAATAATCTGCTTCACATTTCATTCTTTGAACAAGTGCCCACGTATCAGTATTTTCAGAATTATTTCTTAAATTAATTTCAAAAAATGCACTTAAGGATAGATTTCTTTTAAAATCAAATAGCAACAATCACTAGCACGACATTCATGGAATATACAGTTTGCTTTAAGGATACAGAATCTCCAATAGAAAATGAAGAGCAGAGTTAAAAGGACAGAGAAGGGAGACTACCTTTGAAAAATGGGGTGGGGGGTTCTTCCCTCTGCACAGGTTTGATAATGCCCAAACAGCGTTCCTCGTCATCGTCAATCGGTTGGGTTTTGATAGCAGGCTGAATGTTTTAAAACAAAGTATGATTAACATATAAAGATATCTCAGTGAAACATCAGGATTCAGAAATGTGGAATGCCGAATGGCTCAGAGCAGGGGTGTCAAACTGAAATTCACAGAGGGCCAAAATTAAAAACTTGGATTAAGTCGTGGGCCAAACTAAATATTTATTGAAAATTTTCAACCACATCTGCATGTTTTCTCTTCTTTCAACATATGTAATGTTAAGTGTTTTCTTATTAAAATAAATGTTTAATAATAGTTTTGGTTAAACTCTTTCCAGAAGAAGCATTAACAAATGAGAAATAAAATATTCAATAAATAATATTTCTCTATAGCCTTTAAGCTCCTTTTAAATGTTTTTTTTTCACAAGCCAACAAGTCAAAAAAATAACAACTTGCTTCAATGAAAATCCAATCTTTCAACGATGAACAGTCCAAAGTGAACCAAAAAAGAAAATATGAATCCAAGCTTCGCTTGCTACACTGTGATTTACTCTGATGCATCTGGGTCTAAACCAGATACATGGCATCTCTTCTTAGATGCAAGTTCATCAAACTCTGGGGTCAGAGTTTGCCTCCCACCTGTCTTGAAAGGTCCTGTTTTCTGTCTTTCGTTTGGCCATTTTTAGTAAGGGGTTTATTACATGCGAGTTCGGCGACAGGTCGCAGATGGTAATGAAAGTGAAGAGAGGAGGTGGGGGTGATTAGCGGGCCGACGCCAATGCATTTGCAAAGCATTCTGGGATTTGTAGTATTAGCTGTGCATGCGCTATACTGAAGCGGCGGCCAGCGGGCCAGCTCTAATACATATTTGATATGATTTTGCGGGCCAAATATAATTATATCACGGGCCAAATTTGGAGCATTCCAAATGCACTTGTATACCTGCTTGTCTTATTTGACTGTGATTTTTTTTTAAACTATGTATTTGAAAAATCGTTAATAATACAGGTTACAGTCAATAACAACATTTTTGCATAAATGTGTATATAAAAAATAATTCAAAAGAAAAAAAATTAATTTAAAAAAAATCAAAATTAAATCCCCACCCCCTTCCCACCCCATAAGCCAGCTCTCTTAAGGAGAGCCAAAAATATATAAACAGAAACTAAAAAAATTATAATAGATCAAAATACATCTAAATGGATATATTCTAAATAAGGTAACCACTTATTATCAAAAAAATATTAATTATCATGTAGATTATATGTAATTTTTTCCATAACAATACAAGCTTTCAATTCATTCTGCCATCGCATTATATTAATCACTGTATTATCTTTCCATGTACTTGCTACACATTTTTGAGCTACGGATAATGTTAAATAGACAAATGCAATTTGAAATTTATCCAACCCTAATCCCCTTAAAGGAATCATATAACCCATTAAAAAAAATGGATGGATCTAATGGTAACTTAAAATTGTACAATTTTTCCAAAATTAACTTAATTTCTTCCCAAAATGGTTGTACATACACACAGGACCAAACAGCATGCAGAAAAGTTCCAACACATGTTTCACATCTAAAACAGGAATCCGAATGACTGAAACCATTTTTTTTTCAATTTCACAGGGGTTAAATATAACTGATGTAAAAAGTTATAATTAACCATTCCATATCGTACATTCGTCAATTTAGTTACACTCTATCATGACACGCATCCGTCCAATATTCTTCAGGAAAAACAAAAGCTACGTCATTTTCCCATTTAAAATAATACACGTCCAACCCAATCTCTCTTTAATTTCAAATGCTCTTTTTCAGTCAAATGTGTTTCTTGTAAAAAAGCAATATCAATGTTCATTTTCTTAATACAAGCTAAAACTCACTTTCGCTTAATTCGATTATTAAATCCCTGAACATTAAAAGGTGCAAATTTCAAACTAGACATCTTAAACAATATAATCACTTAATACAAAAAAAATCACTCTCCTACTAATAAACAAAATCCACTCTCCCTCCCCTAATATTATAAAAAAGTTTATATAAAAAGGAATTAGATCCCCCCGCAAAAAAAGAAAAAAAAACACCAAAAGGTAGTAATGCCCTAAAAAACTGGGTGTGGTAAACCCCACCAGTGGCAGATGACTATCAAAGATTTCAGTGCCATCCACCCCCCCAGCCAGAAATACAATATATACAAGGATACAATTCAATAATACAGAAATATTCAGCCCAACGACACCATTCCCAATGACTGATTCGGGTCTTCAACATCAATAAGACTGTCAAAACCTCCTTTCTATCTTTCCCATTCGTTCCATTTTGTCCATTTCCACGTCCATTGGCCCTTCTTTTAGGTGACGACGGTGAGATTCGTTACCACGTAGATCCGGTAACGAATTAGCAAAAACTACTCCATCGTGATCATTCTCAAAAAATTGAGACTGATAATTGCCATAAAAGACCTTAGGATATTGAAAAGCAAATTTATATCCTTTCCGCCACAACACATCTTTAGTCGAATTAAACTCTTGTCTACACCTAATAATTTCTTGACTCAAATCTGCATTAAAAAACTCTAATGTTCTGAATCATCATTGCAGCTCGACTTTGTCTTGTTTTCTGTGCTGCCAACCGCAAAATCATTTCTCTATCTTGATAATTCAGACACCCAATTAAAACAGCTCGTGGTGGTTGATCCTTCAATACCTTCTGGAAGACCGATAATTTTTACATTATTTCTCCGACTTTGATTTTCTAATGAATCAAGCTTTTTCAATAAATCTTTCTTCTTGATCCCCCAATCCACAAACAAATCTTCCACTTTCTCTATTTTGTCCTTATTACGCACAATTTGATCCTTACATTCAGAAAAAGCTGTCTCAATTTAAAAAAAATTTTCTTGTACTGCATCGACTGATGTAAGGCATTTATTGACATCCTCAAGTGCAGACATATCTTCAGACATATTAGAGATTTTAGTTGTCACTTGAGTCATTTGTTGAGATATATTATCCATTTGATAAGTAATCCCTTCCAGGACAGTAAAAATAGAGTCCAATTCAGATTCCAGTGCCGCATCTTGAAGTCTACCTTCAGGAAATTCATCCTCCAATTGTTCCTGTGAACTGGCCATTGTAGGTAAGTCTTCTTCTTGTTCCACTACTGTCGGGCCTTTTCCTGTGCGGCTGCAGGTCTGCACACCACATCGGGAACGCTGCAGCTCGGGGGGCCCCCCCCCACCCCCACAGTCCACACACATTCCAGCAGGTCGCGGACCCTAGAGGCACCGCGCATGCCTGGCAAGATCAAGGGTCACGCAGGGGCGGTCTCTATCGTCATCCTGCGCGCTCCCGGCTCCCACAATGGCAGCACAGACTCAAGGGCTCTCCTCTCAGTCGGGTCGTCCGTGCGCTCGACATCATGAATCCGCGGGCCAACGTTGACTGAACTCATCAACAAGCCGGCGCCATCTTGTGGAGACAGGATCGGCGCCAGCGTAATACTTAACCTAGCTGGAGTTCTCTGTGGCTTGGAGGTTCCAGACGACGACTCCGTGGTTCCAACTGGACAGGTAGGCCTCAGTTCTTCAGCACTTTTAAAAAGTAGTTTTTTCTGTAATTGAGTCTTAGGTTTTTTAATATTAGCTGCCATTATAAACAAATAATATTCTTAGAAATAAAACTAAAGCGTTTATATACAAAGTTTAAAAACGAGTGTTTAAAAAAACTGGCTTGGGAGGACTGCACGCCCTAATCCTCTACCCCATCTTGCCACGCCCCTTGTTTCTTCCGTTCTCTGCTCCTGGACATGAGGAATAGGTGGAGAGGGAAGAGAACAAAACTCAGCCACTCTCGCAGCATCCCATAGTGGGGAAAAACACGCCAACACTCTCCGGCAAAACACTTAAAACAAAAATTGGTCAAATATATATTAAATCCCCAAAAGGTATCAACACATGAAACAGAATTTAACAAGTACAACAGTCACTTAAAAAGCTGCAAACTTGCTTAATTAAAAACAGGACACAAAATCTGAAAATCTAATACAAATAAGTTGTCAATCTTAAAAAGTTTGAAAAATGTTTGATTTTTTTCCTTGCAATCATATTCTTAACTGTGAATTTTAACAAAAACACCAAATTACTTACTGGATGAGAGGAGGAAGTATATTACAATCTAACACGTAGTCCCGACACATGGTACTATCCCCAGCAATGTTCCCCAAGGCCCAGATTGCCTGCAGTTGAAAATAGAAAAGCTATTAAGACACCTTAGTGTGTGATCGGTTTCCTTTAGAAAGGATATATAACCATTTTGAATAAATAAGTACATAATGGATGCACACACAAGTAATCTGATAATAATCAGACATGGAATTTGTTGAAAGTAATCATCCTCAACGGGAGCCATACAACCCCCTGGGGGTTTCATCACATTTTAGGGAGGCCATAGTCTGAAATCCAAGGTATATAGGGGGAAATGGAATCTCAACTGATTAAACATTTTTTGGGGAAGGGCAGAACTTTGCTGTATAGTTTCAAGATTGGAGGCATTTGGAGACAACCTAGAATAACCTAGATACATGTTGAAAGAGCACTCAGAGTGTTCCTTGCTTCAACATGATTGTGTGACCCACAAGGAACCAGCTTTGGTTTCCACAGTTTTCCTCTTTAGTTCCAGGAAACAACATGCAGATCGAAAAGTTTTGCTCCACATTTTTTGTGTCTGCAAACCCCCTCATTTTGTTTCAGGTTTTCTTGACAGGTAGTGAAAGTATGTCTCCTTCTGTTTGCTTTTATTGAAGGTATGTATTGTTCATTATTTTCCATAAAATTTAACCCTTGTAAGAAGTGCTTTCATTTTGTTACTCCGCAAAAAAAATATCAGTATTTGGTGTAATTCTAATCGTATAGTTTCATTACATCTCCACAAAACCCTTCTCTGTGTGTTTGATTTGCTGGAATACATTTTTTAAACAAAAACATGAGGCCAAGCATGCCGAAACATTTAGAGACTGTACATATAGATAAACCCTTGGATTACTTCAAAACCCTTTGAGATAATTTCAAGAGAAGATCAACGTTCAAACAGATTATTACTGAAATGTCACAGAAATTAAAAAAGGGTCTTCTTGCATCAAACAAGGGCTAAAGTGGAAATGTTCATGTCACTGAGTCACTTATTTTGCCTTCAGTGCCCATAATAATGTGTGACATCATTAACTTAAATGCCAAAGAAACGATTCAGGCAATTACTTTGAGTTATTTCAGTTTCTAGAAGAATTGATGAGATAGCAAGAGACAATTACTATTAAAAAAAACCTATAATGCGCACATTCTATGCATATTTTACAAACCAGGCACCCTTCCCTCATGTGTTATATGCGTGTGCGCACTATACGAGAATTATTTTTCTATGTTGAAAGAATGCGTACAATAGCAGGCATGGGAAAATCGAACTGGCAATTTATAGTGGGCTTGGGTATATATAGTGGCAATGAAAGAACACGCACAATTTATAGCAGTTGTGGGAAAGACATGCTGACATTTTATAATGAACGTGGGAATATTATAGTGAGCATGAGTATAATAGCAGCAAGAAAAGAACACGCATAATTTATGGCGGGTGTGAGAAAGATGCAATTTACAGCAAGTATCTGAATATTATAGCGAGCATGAGATTATAATGGGGCAATTTTTAAAAAATGCTCAATTTATAGCAAGTGTGGAATATTTGGATTTTACTGAATGCCAAGTGTTCCTATAAACAGGACAATCTACTAGGGCGCTGCACCTAATCAATGTTGATTGCCCAGAACCCTCCCTGAAGGAGTTTATCATATCAAGTGCCTCTCATTTGAGGCAACATTAGAATTAAAATCCTGCTTAACTCTGAACAGGTCTTCAATCAAAGTTTCCTCTCCAAAACTTGATAATGGGCAACCGACACCTCTGGGTGAAGTTGATTGGGTGTTCATTGTGGAGATTAACTGTTGCAGATACTGGTATGTGCTATGTCTCATGTCCCATTTAAATGCAAATTCAATTTAACATAACAATTACAGCACGGAAACAGGCCATTAGGCCCTTCTAGTCCGCACCGAACCAAACACCCCTTTCTAATCCCACCTCCCTGCACAATGCCCATAACCCTCCATCTTCTTCTCATCCATAGACCTGTCCAACCTTTTCTTAAATAATACAATTGACTCCGCCGCCACTATTTCTCCCGGAAGATCATTCCACACGGCTACCACTCTCTGAGTAAAGAAGTTCCCCCTCATGTTACCTCTAAACCTCTGCCCCTTAATTCTTAACTCATGTCCTCTTGTTTTAAACTTTCCTCCTCTTAACGGAAATAGTCTATCCACATCCATTCTGTCTATCCCTTTCATAATCTTAAATACTTCTATCAAATCCCCTCTCAACCTTCTACGCTCCAAAGAATAAAGACCCAATCTGTCCAATCTCTCCCCATACTCCAGATGCTTAAACCCAGGCAACATTCTGGTAAACCTTCTCTGCACTCTCTCCACTATTTGTTAGATGGAATTTAGAATACTACACCTTCATGGTATATAGTACGTGTTACACAATTCTATTTATTTATTTAACACGATTTATGATTTTCTGTGTGTTCTATGCGTGTGTGTATTATAATAGAGAAAATACAGTCCAAGAAATTCTCTTCACAATTAGACAAATCCACTCTGCAAGAAAAATATGCTCTTCGCCTGTCTGGACTGAAAACAATCTGAAGGATTAAAACAGATACTAAAGGACTGACTATTTTCAGAGAAGAATTACATAAATGAGAACAGTATTCTATTTGAGAACATAGTTGCCTGTGCAACTGACGATTGCCACTTCAATGGTTGGGCGATACTCTGTCACATGCCTGTTCATTGTGAGTACTTGGTGGCTAAAAACTTAGGACAGTTAGAGGCTTCACTTTTAATTGTCAAATGTAAACTTTATAAAATCCCCTTCAAGACCATCTATTTTGGCAGCTGTATGAAGAAAATGACACATTTCCATATGTTGCTGGTGCATACCAAGGTGAGGTGGCTGTCCAAAGGAAACGGTCTTCATCATTTTGTTGCACTCTGGAACAAAATTATTTCCTTTCATTCTCATAATGAGCATGGAGAAAAACTCATTGATGCAAAGATGGACATATTTTAATTGACAAGCAATATATCGAACAACACCTTAAAGGAATTAACCTCATTGATAGTAAAGAAGCCATGGTTTCTTTCCTTAAAAAGCTTGAACTCTTCAGAGCAACATCAGACGTCAGGAAGTTTTATAATTTCCAAAATCTGGACATGTGCACAGAGGCACGGAAGGACGATGACATTACCGTTCACGTAAATACACAGAGATCTTCAGGAAAGGTTTCTTCTTCTTCTTTGGCTTGGCTTCGCGGACGAAGATTTATGGAGGGGGTAAAAGTCCACGTCAGCTGCAGGCTCGTTTGTGGCTGACAAGTCCGATGCGGGACAGGCAGACACGGTTGCAGGGGAAAATTGGTTGGTTGGGGTTGGGTGTTGGGTTTTTCCTCCTTTGCCTTTTGTCAGTGAGGTAGGTTTAATGACCTGTTAAACCTCAAATATCCCATGATGGATATTACAGCCATTTGAGAAACAACCCACCGATAGTGACGCAGAAATGTGATATAATTGCAAGCTGCAAGTTCAATCATTTTAGAAAAGATTTTTGGGTTAAGTGCAATCTGATGAACAGATTTGCAAATCTATGAGAAAAAGCCGAAATGTTTTTCATGGCCTTTCCCTCAATATGGTCAGTTGGATGTGGATTCAGCAAGGTAGTTTCCTTTACAAAACCCGGGAACAGAGGTGACCTTCAACCATCACTAGCCAATTTGGAACTAGACATTAAAAAATTTGGACAGGAACATCAAGTTCAAGGATCTCACTATAATTTTCATTTTATAAAAATTATTTGTACATTTTTATTACATTTTCACATCAAGTTCAGAATCAGAATTTAATGTCCTGATCACAAAATTTATTGTTTTGTGGCATCACAGAGCAAATATTGATATAAACCACCTTGCACAATAAATAAAAATAGCGCAAGATCAAGAAAAAGACAAAATAAGGTAGTGTCAATGGTTCATTGTTCATTCAGGAATTGGAGGGCAAAGAGGAGGAAGTTGTCCTTGTGCCACTGAGTGCTCATCTTCAAGCTCCTGTACCTTTTTCTCCCCCGTTGGTAGCAGAGTGAAGGGGGCATGATCTGGGTGGTGGGGGTCCATGAGGATACAGGCTGCTTTCTTTAGACAGTCTTTTGTCGATGTCTTCAATGGAGTGAAGACTGTTGCCTGTGATGTCACAGGCCGAGTTAACAATTCTCTGAAGTTTTTTCTTGTCCTGAGCATCTCCCTACCAGACAGCGATGCAACCAGCCAGAATGCTCTCCACAGAATACCTGTAGAAGTTTGCGAGTCTTCGGTGACAGACCAAATCTCCTCAAATTCCTCACAAAGTACAGCTGCTGGCAAGCCTTCTTCATGATTGTATCAACATGGAGGCTCCAGGACAGATCCCTGGAGATGCTGACACCAAGGAACTTTAAGTTCTTGACCCTCTCTACTGCTGAGCCCTCCATGAGGACTGGTTCAAGATATTCTATTTACTCCTGAAGTCCACAGTCATCTCGTTAATTTTGCTAATGTTGAATGCAAAGTGGTTGTTGTGGCACCTGTCAACTAGCTGATCTATCTCCCTCCTGTACGCTACCTCATTTCCATCTGTTATTCTATCGACACTGCAGTGTCATTGGCAAATTTGTAGACAGCAGTTGAATTGTGCCAAGACACACAGTGAGTCGAACAGAGGGCTAAGCACACTTCTTTGAGATGCACCTGTCTTGAGAGTCAGTAAAGAGATGTTGTTTCCAATTCACCCTGACTGTGGTCTTCCAATGAGGAAGTCATGGATCCAGTTGCAGAGGGGGCTGCTGAGGCTCAGGGTTTGGAGCTTGTTGACCAGCACTGAGGGAATAATGGCGTTGAAGGCCGAGCTGTAGTTAATGAAGATGTACGAGCTGCTGTTTTTAAGGTGATCCCGAGCTGAGTGGAAAACTAGTGTTGTTGCATCTGCAACAATAGGAGAATTGCTTTGGGTCCAGTTCTTCACTTATGCATGTGTTAATTCTGACATGACTAACCTCTCAAAGCATTTCCTCCCAGTACATGTGAGAGCTACTGGGCGACGGCATTGAGGGAGCTTCTTAGGCACCAGATGATTGACGTCTTTTTGAAGCAGGTTCCTTAATGGCTGATTGTCTACAATCCATTGGACTCTTTAAAAAAAAAATCTTCAATTTATTTTTGTAAGATGTTTGATTATGATTTCTTCTTTCCTTCATGTTCAGTAAGGATGGTTTTCTATTTGCCTCTTCTGCAATCACAAGCCACAGTTGTTGCACTCAGAGTAAAAGGCTTCTTTCCCTTTCAATTTACATAACAAATATATTTTTGGAAGACACCAACTAAAGTTAACTGCTTCACAGGAAAGGGCCCATAAGGGTCCAAGGGGGCCGTAGCCAAAAAGGGCGAGAATAGCTGGTTTAGAGGATAATGATACCGGCTATTGGAGATAATTAATTTTTTAGCACCAGATGATTGTTGAGGCCAGACAGCAATCATCAAAATAATCAACTGTCACTCTAGTTCACTCTTCAACTGTGGTTCAATCACTTCTATCCATACATCTATTTCAATGCAGAGTATTGTAGGAAAGGCAGATGAGCTTAGCACGTGAAATTATGACATTGTGGCCATTAGTGAAACTGGGTTGCAGGAGGGGCACCATTGGCAACTCAATGGTCTGGGCTGCCGTTGCTTTAGATGTGATAAGACGGGGGGATGAAAGGGGGAGGAGTGGCATTACTCATCAGGGAAAATATCACAGCTGTGCTCAGGAAGGACAGACCAGAGGGTTCATTTACTTATGCTATATGGGTGGAGCTGAGGAATGGGAAAGGTATGACCACACTGTATTAAAGACAGGTGTACTATTGTATTATAGACCACCCAATGGTCAATGAGCAGGAAACACAAAATGATGATAACAGGAGATTTTAATTTTCCACACATTGACTGGGACTCCCATACTGTTATGGGCTGGATGGCTTGGAGTTAGTCAAATGTGTTCAGGAAAGTTTTCTAAATCAATATATAGAGATACCAAATAGAGAGAATGCAATACTGGATCTCCTTTTAGGGAACGAGGCACACAAGTATGTGTATAGGACCATTTTGGGTCTAGTGATAATAATGCCATTAGCTTAAAGTCAATTATGGAGGATAGGTCTGGGCCCAGAAATTCTATATGGGAGAAAGGCCAATTTTGAGGAAATGAGAAAGGATTGAGAATGCATGGATTGGGATCATTTGTTTTCAGGCAAGGATGTGCAAAGTAAGTGGATGACCTTCAAATGTGAAATTTTGAGAGTACAGAGTTAATATGTTCCTGACAGGATCAAAGGCAAAGTTAGCAGGCAAAGGGAACCTTGCTTCGAGGGATATTGGGGATCCAGCTTGGAAGAAAAGAGAGATTTATAGCAGGTAGAAACAACACTGAGCAAGTGAGGCACTTGAGTATAAAAAATGCAAGACAAAACTCAAAAAATAAATCAGGAAGGCAAGAAAAAACTAGTTTCTACAGGTATATTAAGAGAAAAAGTGTAGTAAGGGACAAAATTGGCCTCATTGAAGATCAGAGTGATTGGCTTTGTACGGAGCTAAAAGAGGTGGGGAAGATCTTAAATTCTTCCCCCCCCCCCCCTCCAATCAGTATTCACCCAGGAAACAGGCACCGAATCATGGGAAGTAAGGCAAAGAAACAGTGAGGTTATGGAAGCTCTACAAATTAAAGAGGAGGAAGTGCTTGCTGTCTTTAAGCAAATAAGGGTGGATAAATCCCCAGGGCCTGACAACATATTTCCTCAGACCTTGAGGGAGGCTAGTATAGAAATTGCAGGGTCTCTGGCAGAAAGAGTTAAAATGTTCTTAGCCACAGGTGTGGTGCCAGAGGATTGGAGGGTAGCTTACGTTGTTCTGTTGTTTAAAAAAAGCTCCAAAAGTAACCCTGAAAATTATAGGCCAGTGAGCCTGACATCAGTAGCAGGTAAATTATTGGATGGTGTCTTAAAAGATCAGATACACAATTATTTGGATTGCCAGAAACTGATTAGAGATAGTCAATATGGCTTTGTGGATGGTAGGTCATGTTTAACCAATCTTACAGTTTTTTTGAGGAGGTTATCAGGAAAGTTGACGAAGGAAAGGCTGTGGATGTTGCTATATGGACTTTAGTCAGGCCTCTGACAAGGTCCTACAGGGGAGATAAGTCAGGAAGGTTCAAATACTAGGCATACATGATTAAGTAGGGAACTGGATTCGACGATGGCTGGATGGGGTAAGCCAGAGAGTAGTGGTGGATGATTGCTTCTTAGACTGAGAGCCTGTGACTAATGATGTGCCTCAGGGATTGGTGCTGGGACCATGGTTGTTTGTCATCTATAATCAATGATCTGGATAACATGATAAATTACATCAGCATGTTTGCAGATTGGAAGCATTGTGGACAGCAAAGAAGGTTTTCAAAGCTTGCAGAGGGATCTGGACCAACTGGAAAAATGGGGCAGAAAAATGGCAGATGGAATTTAATGCAGACAAGTGTGAGTTGTTGCATTTTGGAAGGACAAACCAAGAAAGCATGTACACAAGTGAATGGCAGCGCACTGAAGAGTGCGATAGAACAGAGGGATCTGGAAATACTGATACATAATTCTCTGAAAGTAGCACCACAGGTGGACAGGGTTGTAAAGAGAGCTTTGACATCTTGGCCTTCATAAATCAAAGTATTGAGTATAGGAGTTGGGATGTTATGGTAAAGTTGTATAAGACATTGGTAAGCCCACATTTGGAAAGATATCAATAAGATAAAGAGAGTACAAAGAAGATTTACTAGGATGTTGCCCGGACTTCAGGAACTAAGTTACAGGGAAAGGTTAAACAGGTTAGGACTTTATTCCCTGGACAATAGAAGAATGAGGGGAGATTTGATAGAGGTATTTAAAATTGAGAGGGATAGACAGAGTAAATGTAGTTGGGTGGCTCCAATGAGGGTAGGTGAGATACAAATGAGAGGTCATGGGTTAAGGGTGAAAGGGAAAAATTTAGGGGAAACCTCTTCACACAGAGTGGTTGGAGTGTGGAACAAACTGCCAGCTGAGGTGGTGAATGCAGACTCAATTTTAACATTTAAGAATAATTTGGACAGGTACATGGATGGGAGAGGTATGGAGGGCTACGGACTGAGTGTAGGTCAATGGGACTAGACAGCAAAAAAGACGGTTCGGCAGACTAGAAGGGCCAAAAGGGCCTGTTTCTGTGCTGTAGTGTTCTATGGTTCTTATATTATCGGTCATATTCAAAACTCCACTTGTCTTCTTGAATTTTGGTTCCAACTATTAGAATTAGGCAAAGAAATGAGCCTCTATAAAAGTGACTATCCTTTAAAAAAAATCCTGCAATGCACCCACATGTTAATCAAATCTTCTGTAAAGCCATTTCATTCTTCCAATTTTCACAATGTATTTTCCTGCAGTAAAAATTCAGTGAAAACAACTATGGACGTGTTTTTAGAAAGAGCATGGATAGTTATTAATGTAATAATATTTTCCAGCAGAGCATGAAAAACTCATGCAGTTTGGTATGCTCTGCTGGGACCAAGGAAAGCTGCCTCAGGACCTTCGTGATGCCATCATCATCGCCCTGTACAAAAACAAAGGCGAGAAATGAGACTGCTCAAACTACAGGGGAATCACGCTGCTCTCCATTGCAGGCAAAATCTTCGCTAGGATTCTCCTTAATAGACTAACACCTAGTGTCGCCGAAAATGTCCTCCCAGAATCACAGTGCGGCTTTCGCGCAAACAGAGGAACTACTGACGTGGTCTTTGCCCTCAGACAGCTCCAAGAAAAGTGCAGAGAACAAAACAAAGGACTCTACATCACCTTTGTTGACCTCACCAAAGCCTTTGACACCGTGAGCAGGAAAGGGCTTTGGCAAATACTAGAGCACCTCGGATGCCCCCCAAAGTTCCTCAACATGGTTATCCAACTGCACGAAAACCAACAAGGTCAGGTCAGATACAGCAATGAGCTCTCCGAACCCTTCTCCATTGACAACGGTGTGAAGCAAGGCTGCGTTCTCACACCAACCCTCTTTACTATCTTCTTCAGCATGATTCTGAAACAAGCCATAAAAGACCTCAACAATGAAGATGTGGTTTACATCTGGTACCACACGGATGGCAGTCTCTTCAATCTGAGGCGCCTGCAAGCTCACACCAAGACACAAGAGCAACTTGTCCGTGAACTACTCTTTGCAGACGATGCCGCTTTAGTTGCCCATTCAGAGCCAGCTCTCCAGCGCATGACGTCCTGTTTTGCGGAAACTGCCAAAATGTTTGGTCTGGAAGTCAGCCTGAGGAAAACTGAGGTCCTCCATCAGCCAGCTCCCCACCATGACCACCAGCCCCCCCACATCTCCATCAGGCACACAGAACTCAAAACGGTCAACCAGTTTACCTACCTCGGCTGCACCATTTCATCTTATGCAAGGATCGACAAAGAGATAGACAACAGACTCGCCAAGGAAAATAGCGCCTTTGGAAGACTACACAAAAGAGTGTGGAAAAATAACCATCTGAAGAAACACACAAAGATCCGTTGTCATACCCACGCTCCTGTTCGGCTCCGAATGATGGGTCCTCTACCGGCATCACCTACGGCTCCTAGAACGCTTCCATCAGCGCTGTCTCCGCTCCATCCTCAACATTCATTGGAGCGACTTCATCTCCAACATCAAAGTACTCAAGATGGCAGAGGCCGACAGCATCGAATCCACACTGCTGAAGACCCAACTGCGCTGGGTGGGTCACGTCTCCAGAATGGAGGACCATTGCCTTCCCAAGATCGTGTTCTATGGTGAACTCTCCACTGGCCACCGAGACAGAGGTGCACCAAAGAAGAGGTACAAGGACTGCTTAAAGAAATCTCTTGGTGCCTGTCCCATTGACCACCGCCAGTGGGCTGATCTCGCCTCCAACCGTGCATCTTGGCGCCTCACAGTTCGTCAGGAAGTAACCTCCTTTGAAGAAGACCGCAGAGCCCACCTCACTGACAAAAGACAAAGGAGGAAAAACCCAATACCCAACCCCAACCCACCAATTTTCCCTTGCAACCTCTGCAACCATGCCTGCCTGTCTCGCATCGGACTTGTCAGTCACCAATGAGCCTGCAGCAGACGTGGACATACCCCTCCATAAATCTTTGTCCGCGAAGCCACCAAAGGAAAGGAATATTTTCCAACAAGCAGCCAAGGTAAAAAGGTACAAGATTCTCAAAATACCTCTGACCACTTTAGAGATAGAAACAAGGCATCTATTATCTTTTGTTCCTTTTATCTATAATTCACATAATTTATCTTGTAAAACAACATCTTTTTGGAATACTAAATCCCTACTTTATATTCAAGGACGGGTCAACAATCCATTTTCATAAAGGACAAACAAAAAGGCATTATGCTAGTCGTTTTTTTTTCCCAACCATATTATAAAACTACTCTAGATCGTTACCTCAGCAGCTTCCAAGAAATTCCTAGCCATTATTTTGAACATACTGATAATTATTCCCAACATACAATTATAACAATTCCTAGGATGCATAATTATTAATATTTGTTAGTTGCTTTAAAAAATGGACAAATCAATTTTTATAATTAAGTGTAGGCAGCAGAATGAACAAGATTTACCTGCTCCTGTACATCTTCAAAATCTGATGCTAATAATTCAATAAAGACAGGCACAGCACCAGCCTTAATCACCTCACGGGTCTGCAATGAGCTTCCTGATGCAATGTTCGTCAGCACCCATGCTGCTTCAAACTGCATTAAAAAAATCAAAAATTACAAGTACGTGCTAAAGACTTCAACACATCTTTGACAGTCAAGTTCAAATTCATAAAAAATCTGCAATGAATGGGAACAATATTTTTTATTTTTGAAAATATGATTATTAAATCTAATATGCACACATCACAGCAAAAATACAAATGTGGTAGTCCTTACCGTTTGCTGGACTAACGTTACGCTTTTGCTATTCTAATTAGCTACCTTTCATATTAGCAAAGCAGATCTTGGCAACAAAAGTAAAGCAAGCTAGAAATATTGGGAAGAGGACAAAATATCTAATTTTTCAAGTAAAATACACAATAATTTTATAAAATAATTATCTAAATAGTATATTTTGCTGCATTAAACCTGTAATTACAGAAGTAATTTCCAGGAAACAAAGAGTTGCTGGGTTGTGAACACCTGACCTACGGACACCAATAAATATGAGTAAGCTCCCATAATATTAAATACAAAAGCTCAATGCATGTACACACGCTCATTCCTACAAAGTCTCTTTCTCCCTTTCTTTGCAATCAGTCTTATGGGCTTTAAATGTCAATTATTACAATATTGTGACGGTATCGTCATCATGTTGAGTGACATTTGTATATACAGTACATTTCCGTTATCTGAAATACTTGGGACTGGACGTTTTTCAGTTAACCGGATTTTTCGGATAACTGAGAAATTGCTGTAAACAGCCCAGTAGCATCAGCAAAATATTTGCATCAGCGGTTAAATGACAAGAACAGAAACAATGGAAGGTTTTTCAAGCATGAAGTAACTTTTCATTCCTACCAAAAAATAACGTGAGCTCTGCTTACAAAATAACATAAATTTAAGAAAATATCTTTTTTTTCCAACTCGTGATGTTACATCACCGCCGAAAAAAAATTTGGATAAGTAGATTCTGAGAGCCATAGATTTGGTGGACAGCTAGCACCTTTTTCCCCAGGGTGGGAGAAGCAAACACCAGAGGACATCTGTACAAAGTGAAGGGAGGAAATTTTGGGAAACCATCAGGGGTAATTTTTTTTTTATATATACACAGAGAGTTGCTGGTGCTTGGAATGCATTTCCGGGGTGGAGGCTGGAACATAAGGGGCATTTGAGAGATCCTCAGATCTATGCTTGAAAGAGAGAGAGAGAGAGAGAGAGAGAAAAAAAAATCCAAGGTTATGGGGTTGGGAGGGTTTAGTTTGTTTTTATTCAGCACATAGGTCGATAGGTCGGCAGAACTTTGTGGGCCGAAGGGCCTGTACTGGTTTTTGGATAATCGGAAACATACTGTAGTTTTAAATTACACATAAAATTGACTTGGGCATGTCTGTAAACAACAGAATCTGTAACCAGCAATGGTCTGCATTACTGTTCGTATAGATTAGTAGATTGTTTATATATATAAATCTTTGTCCGCGAAGCCAAGCCAAAGAAAAAAAAAAATTATACCAAACAGTAACATTTGAAGCAGCAAATATTAAATGACCAAGATGTAATTGAAACATTCCGAAAGCAGTGTGGCATTTTGGATTCTGTGTAATATGGAGAATTTTCAGAGGATACTTGATCAACTAATTTATGATCAACTACGTTAGTATGTATGCAAAATAAAAGAGGGATTTAATGCAAATCTAGATTGAACCTATCATATTGTTTATGCAGATTATATTTTTTGACATATGAACAGTAATAAGGAACAAACGAGTCAAAGCTGAAAAGCAGCAGGAGAAGAATCAGATACACTTTCTCACACAGGAGAAGCTGTTTATGGAATGGAAATTTGTGGAAAATACAGAGAAAATAAAAGCAGCAAATTTATGGGCTCAAACTCCAGTTACAATTTTACGCATGACAATGATGTTGTACTTAACAGCTATAATATCTGGATTATATTCAGCATTTCAAAGTGCTCCAAAGTTACCTGCAACGTGCAATTTTCTTTCCTTTTCAGAAATTCTACAAATCTTTCAACCACGCCATGTGTGTTGATCACTTCATCAATAGGGGGATTTGGCTCTATTTAAAAAGAAAAACAGCTGCATCAGATTCAGAGATCAATTGGTTTCTTGATCAAAAGACAAGGATAACCCAGCAAGAATGAAAGACTATTTAATTGCTGTACAAAAATCTATATCTTTCTGTAATTGACTTTCCTTCAGTGATAACTGGATTAATTAAGTATTAATATTGAATGAGATTCAATATTGTTAGAAACAGGGCACTTTATTGCTATCTTTATATCTTTTCACATTGGTGAATTCTGCAGTATGGACACCACACTACAAACACGAGTTGGAGATGATTCTTTCACCATGTCCAGATCATGAAGTGTTAGTGCTCTATATTATTTAAAAAGTCATTAAAGAATGCATGACTGAATTCTGCACCAATACACTTTTACCTTTGGAAAGGAGCTTGCGGAACTTCTGAGTAGCAGCTAGCTGCTGTTCAGAATTGTTAGAGAAGATCATCTGCACCATATCTGGTGTGATTACTCCAGTCTGTACATACACAAAGCAGAAAAGCAGAAAATTAGAACTTCAACAACAACAATATTTGGTTGACATTGCGCAAAACTACTGGTATTCATGAACTTGGTGGAAACTTAATTTCCAGAAGGAAACTTTTGGTACATTTATTACATTATGGCCTCTTACCCATCACAAATAGGGGCATATGGAGAATTAAAATGCAGAGGCACCCAATACACCTCCAAAATAAATCCTACAAAGTTCTTTTAAGCATTAACATGTGAAAATGTTTAATCGCCCAAAATGGAAATGAGCACATCACTAAAACTACTACCATTAAATGTATCAATAGTTACAACTGGCCATCTATTTTTAAAAGACAAGGTGAAGCTTTAGACGACTGTTGTCTAATTACAGCAGTGCGCAGCAACTTGTGGGCTTGATTCTTGATCAACGCATTTATTGACAATGACTGATTTCTCAGGATGGATGTAACCTCACATATATTTGCTCAAAAAAAAGGTCTTGAGGTCCATCTCGTGAATACACAGACTATTTGAAAAATCTTCATTTGCTTATCAAATTTTTCGATATAACTCAGTGTCCTTGCACAACCACCATTTGGCTCAGTAAGTGACTTAAGAGGTACAGTCATGCATTATAGAGAGAAATGCAGCAGAAAATTACACGTAGTCACGTTCCAAAATGAGCAAAATGGGAGAGTGACCTGGCACTCATCTGGCGGTGCCAATTCAGGAGGGTATTTTTAAACATAACTGCAAACCAACGTTAATAGCTTAAGGGCACGGAGGCTCCAACTCCGATTATCCAAAACCGGGCCTATTTCGGATAAACGATATTTTCAGAGCATATTTTCAAACATAACAGTGTTTAAACAACAAGGGCTTTTTAAGCACAAAATAATGTTTAATTCTTACCAAAAAACAAATTGAACAAAACAAGATAAATCCAACACCAAAAACCCAAAATTCAACTCAGAGGTTTTTCCAAACTTTTTACAACCTGTGACATCAGTTTGGCTCCAAAAAATTTTGGATATCCCCATTTTTCCAAAAGTAAATTTCATGAGTTGAACAGACATCACTTCCGGGTTAAATTTTCTTTTTGGATAACTGAGGATTTCGGTTAATCGGAGTTGTACTGTCTATCTTATTTTGCAGATAATATCAAGACAATAAACACCTCTCCGCTCTACTGGCCTAAAGGTCTACCAATAATACATACTCATTTCTTGAGAGGAACTTGAACTATGAAATCCTTTGACCCAATGTAACAGATGGGTTGATAATGTTCAAAGTTAACATAGAATTATACATCTTAGGTTACGTAGTGGGCTTGGTTTAGGGGTACACACACCAAAGCACATTTGTCAAACTCTATGACACTAGGAGAGAACAAGAGCAGATTCAATGGGCTGAAGGGCCTACTTACATCCCTTTATCTTATCTTGTGAAGATGTTAGTTTGGAAACACTGAGTATAGTAGTCAAGCCAATAATGGAATCGAAATGGATCACCATGGATGTCAGGACAATATGTGCTTTAAGGGAACAGTATTGGATACATTCAGTCTTGTGCTGGCAGGGCTGTAAACCCCAGATCCATTGGAGTGACAGGTGCCAGACTTTACAAAATCAAATGTTGTAACAGGAGAGATTTTGCAAAATAGACTGAAGCTGTGTGATGCAAGGTCGCACGGGAAGATAGAAATTTTGAATCAGAAGCCGACAGGAGTGGAGAAGTCAAGACTCTGTGGCACGCACAGGGGTAAAGCAGTAATCTCTAGAGAGGGAGATACTGGACTGTACGATAGCACAGTAATCAGAACACCGTTGTTAGACCATTGTGAAACAAGGAGGGATGAATTACAGTAACTACAATAAGTGCCAGCAAGTGACTCCTAACAAAAAGGGTGTTACAAGCCCAAAAGACCCCAAAACCCAGCAGCAATAGATATTCACCAAGACAAATGGTTACTTCAACAAAAGTGGCTTTTAATTATCTCTAAACATAAAAACAGAATCACACTTTAACTTATCACTATTGACTTAACTAACCTAACTTAACCCCCTTCTAATTCTAAGCGCACATATATGTAATGTGTGTGTGTGTAAGTTCAGAAAAGTTCTTTGGTTCACCACCCAATCTCACTTCTCATTCCACCAAGCTCACTGGTTGCAGGCAATTCTTAGACCGTGCACAGAATTTAACATTTATAAAGCTCACCAGGCTTTGGTGCTTGAAAGGTAAATGGTTACCGCTCAGGAAGGTACTTGTCGGTTTTCGGAGAGAGATTTGTTGTTCCAGGACACCCACAATTGATTCCTTTTTAATCAGCCACTTCAATGTCTTGCTGAAGAAACTTGCCCCCTTCAGGGTTCTCCAGGTAATAACCTCTTTCTTTCAGGTTTACCACAGAGTGCATTTTTGTTTCTCTTTTTTCCAAGTGAAACATTAGACAGCCAGTCTTCTCCTCTTGCTTTGACCAGGCTAAACTAAGTACTCACAACCCATCTTCCAAATGGGGTTTTCCACAAGCTTGCCAGCTTGTCCTGTTCCAATCCCAGTTGCTCCCGCTGACTGTAAAACTGATCTCTGTGTGTCTGTGTGTGTCTCTCTCTCTCTCTGAGAGAAAAAAAACCTGTTTCACTCTCTCTGCTTGCAAAATCACAGGCCCCTCTGTGAGAATTATCCCAAGTGCTGTTTCAGCAAAATGTAATATAAGTATTAACAATGGCTGGACAGAGCTGAGACGTGAGAGAAGAAAGGGGGGGAGGGGGTGGGGCTGTCTGCTTGAATATAAAGGAAGGACAGTTCCTGCAAGAGATGGCAGGCAAGGCCAACTTGATATATATAAAAAAGCGAAAGAACGGGAACATAATACAAAGCATCTTACCAAATAAGGATAAGAATAATAAGAATTGGGGTTGCAAAAATCATGGGAATGGGAGAAGTAAACAAGGGCGGGCTTTAAGATGAACAGCTTTTGATCGGTTAAACTAACATATCAATTACTTAGTTAACTAACCTATTAAATTAACAAAGGAGTAGTTATTAACACAAAGAAATGTATAAAAAAGGTTGTTGAATATCAGTGAGTGTGCCTTCTCTGAAGCAGACCCGCCCTTGCAAGAACGTTGAATATCGCTTCACCGAATGACTGAGAAATGATTTCATCAGTGAGCTGTGTTTCTCACACCTCCTAGAACAGCAAGTTCCACTCCAGACAGAATGCGGCTCCGACAAGTTCTTGCATCTGTTGCCTTTTTGTAAACAACAATCCATTGGTGAAGTCTCTTGGGCACTCTCCAAAGTTTCTGCAAAGGTTCTGGTGCCGACATGTCTAGCATGCAGAGCTCCAGTATTTTAAATAAGATCTATTTTAAAGTGTTTGTAATGTGACCTACACTAAAAACCTTGCCCCAATTTATCTCCCAAAAACATATCTATATTCTGTCACAAGGGACTACAGAAATAAGTGGATTTCAAAAGGGAGACCACTTCTCAACTGCACTTTTGAAGATAAAGGGCTCAGCATCATAAAGGAAAAATCTAGTACTCTTAAGAGGGAGTTGAAGATCACCAATGTGAGAGTTGAAGAAGAATTCTCTTCCTGAGAAAACAGCTCAACAAGATTTGTGAGTTTGAACAGTCTAAGGACCGAATGAGTGTTAACAAACTTTTCATTACAGCTTTAAGCAACAATTTAAAAGAACTTAATGTTTCATAATCACTTCTGAACTACAATTTAATAGACCTTCAAGTTCAACCAGACTTTAAAATACTGGACCTTAAAAATAATTTTTCAGTCTGAAGTTTAAACTGAAATAGTTTGGACTTTAATATACACCCACACAAACACACACACACACACCCACACACACTCTTTTATACAATTACATTTGCACATAGTGGGTTATGCAAGAACTGTTATGTGATCAATAGTTTAATAAAAAAACTATTATTTGAATTTACAACTGTCTGGTGAATCTTCCATTGCTGTTCCTGTGTTAGTATTAACGGGGGTCAGTTAGTTCATAATACCAACTGAGTTATACAAAAACATAGAAAATAGGAGTGCATTCAGCCCTTCAAGCCTGCTTCACTATTCAATAATCATGGTTGATGACGAGCCTTCAGCATTCCATTCCTGCCTTCTAGCCATATGTCTTGATCCCTTTCACCAACAAGGAACATCCACCTCCTTTTGAATATATACATTACAAACTGGCCTTAACAACTTCCTGTGGTTAGGGAGCTCTACAAGTGCACAATTCTGAGTGAAGAACTTTCTCTGCATCCTAGTCCTAAACAGCTTACCCATTATCCTCAGACTGTGACCACTTGTTCTGGACTTCTACAACATATAGCATTCTTCCTGCATCTAGCCTGTCTAGAGCTGACAGAATTTTATTCACAAGTGAGATTCCCTCTCATTTTTCTAAATTCCAAATTCAACTCTCTTCATATACCAGACCTGCCATCTCAGGAATCAGACTTTTGAACCTTTGCTGCATTCCCTCAACAGCAAGAAAATCCTTCCTGAGATTAGGAGACCAAAACTGCACACAATACTCAAGTGTAGCCTCACCAAGCCAATAAGTCATCACCTGCTTCTATATTCAAGACTAATCACAAAAAGGCCAACCCTTCAATAACTGATGCATCATGAGACCCAGGTCTTCTCTTTTCCTAGTTTCTCACCAGATAATAATCTGCCTTCTTGTTATCGGCACCAAAGTGTATAGCCTTGTATCGACATTATATTGGACCTGCCAACTGTCGTTATCTGTCCAAGTCACCCCTGCAGCTTCTTGGAATTTTTCTCACAGCTTGCACTGCCACCCAGATTCATGTCATCTGCAAATTTTGAGATATTACATCCAACTCCTTTATTCTAGATCAGTGGTTCTCAACCTTTTTCTTTCCACTCTCATACTGATTAGTAAGGGATTACTTAAAGTGGTAAGTGAGTGGGAAAGGAAGGTTGAGAATCACTGCTCTAGACCCAATTGTTACTGAAATATTTTGGTTGAGAAAAATTCTCATTAGCCCATTTCCTTTGGAGTTACAAAACCGTGCAGATAACAAGTCAATTAGGTACAATTAAAACAGTGATTTTCAAACTTTCTTTCTGTCCACCTACCAACTTAAGCAATCCCTTACTAATCAAAGAGCTCCTATGGCATAAGGATCACTTAAAGTGGAACGTGAATGGAAAAAGGTTGGGAATACTGGTCCCAGCACCGATCCCTGCAGCACACCACTAGTCACAGGCCTCCCATCTGAGAAGCTATTGTCCACGGCCACTCACTGGCTTTTCCCACACAGCCAATGTTTTTGAATATTTTAATATGAGATTTCACATCCAAAGTACAGAGAACCTATGGATAGATGTTAAAATTCTCAAAGATACACTACACTTAAAATCACCAATGCCTGAAGAGGGTCCACAAAATCAGTGAACCGGTGCGGACTCGAAAGGCCAACATGGCCTGTTTCCGCTCCGTAAATGGTTCTATGGAACCATTGCCTTAACCAGATTGCCATTAGCAGTGCAAGAGATGTGCAATCAATAAGAAAGTTACATGTACAGACTCTCTGATAACCAACTAAATCAGAACCTACCCATGTAACACACCAAGAACAAAAATTTTGACATCCCCAAATTAAGAGTCAATCATTTGGACCAATGTGTCTATTGCCCCATACACAGCACATGACAGGAACAACAAAATTACTCTTGGTTAGAAATTAATACGTATGAAACACCAACCACAAAAGATCAATACACAAGTTCCATTCTCAAAGTATTATTAGTTTCTAGGATAAAGTTTCAAATATTTCCACCAATATAATTAATCCAACTTTAAAATATACTCCTGCTTAATAGTAATTAAGGAAATTTCATTTTCCTTTAAACGTTTAAGAGGACCTATCTTGGTCTTCAAATGTCTCTCAGGGCATTGACAAATGTAAACAATTTTTGGAAATCAACATCAGGGTAGAAGAGCCAATGTCTTCATGGATTTCTCATCAGATTTCTACAAATACCATTACTGGACAGGGATGATACAGGCTTTTATGATGAAATGCCAACATTTGCAAGCTGTGTCAAACCAGACAAAGCATGGTGTATGTAATGTTACATTGCTTACCAAAGCCATATCCATATTTATTTGTGATTCATGGAAACCACTGTCACTCATTACCTCTTCTTCTTCCTCTTCCTGTTCTGTATGTGTGACATTTCTACGTTTGAACAACTAAAAAAAAACAAAGCAAAATATACAAAACAGAAACAGAACATTTGAAATTGTCATCAGATCTATGTTTTTGGATGATTAATACATCATTGAACAGAGGCAAGCAACTAAGGTAAGTTAATTTACATAACATAATAACATAACATAACAATTACAGCACGGAAACAGGCCATTAGGCCCTTCTAGTCCGCACCGAACCAAACACCCCTTTCTAATCCCACCTCCCTGCACAATGCCCATAACCCTCCATCTTCTTCTCATCCATAGACCTGTCCAACCTTTTCTTAAATAATACAATTGACTCCGCCGCCACTATTTCTCCCGGAAGATCATTCCACACAGCTACCACTCTCTGAGAAAAGAAGTTCCCCCTCATGTTACCTCTAAACCTCTGCCCCTTAATTCTTAACTCATGTCCTCTTGTTTTAAACTTTCCTCCTCTTAACGGAAATAGTCTATCCACATCCATTCTGTCTATCCCTTTCATAATCTTAAATACTTCTATCAAATCCCCTCTCAACCTTCTACGCTCCAAAGAATAAAGACCCAATCTGTCCAATCTCTCCCCATACTCCAGATGCTTAAACCCAGGCAACATTCTGGTAAACCTTCTCTGCACTCTCTCCACTCTGTTTATATCCTTCCTATCATGCAAGTTAAGAAAGCATTTAATGGTTTAACTTGTGTGCAAGTCTGATTTTATACTGCAATCCTATCAATAAATGTGCGGCACAAAATCAATTCCAATATGAATTTAAGAAAACTTGTGCAGTTTATTTGCAAAGTGTAATAGCAAATGATTTAGAAATTGTTGATACGAGTTTGTTCGATTTTGTTACAAAATCAAAACGTTAGGTCACCAGATTGAAGTATAACATTCTGCAAGTTTGAAGAATTGTTGATATCTTCCATCTGAATGAGATCGGGACAAGGTCTGAGAAGAGGTTTAATTTCATAATGTCAGCAATCATGATACTCAAAATGAGAAAAAGTGTGAAAAGGTAACAATACTAATAGTGAAAAGGTGGTGGAAACATGATGAGACCATCTCATTCAAAAAACGAGGGCATGGGAAACCAAGGACAGGCTGTGTCATTGTACATTTCCTAGCAGTGAGACACCACACGTCCTAGTACAGCTATAAATAGGTGGTAAAAAGTCTGTGTGATACAGTATCTTAAAAAATGATTATAAACTGATGCATCTTTGACAAAAATGAATTCTAGAGACACACTTTTCTTGCCATTCTAGAGAATTTACAGCTGGCATGAAAGCAGTATTTGTACCTGTTCTTCACGTTTCTGTTTCCTCAACTGCAGCCCTTCTTCTTCCCTTCGCCTTCTCATTTCATCAGGGTTGAGAGAATTATTTTTGTAGCTTTTCAGCCGAACATTTTCCTTTCCTGCACTTAACATGGCCTCAGGCAAGCTGAAAAGACAAAAAAAATTGCTGCTCAAGATGGAGTGCTTAATGCCTTTTAGCAGATTTTAAAAAAGCTGAAAAACACCAATTAAGAAAAATCCAACCTCAAATTCTTACAGTAACTCAATTCTGCAACCTATGAGTTAATATAAACTGGGTTGGCAAGTTTTCCTGTTTGCTCGCAAAATGGCTGACAAGTTGGCTGATTATAGGACAAAATAGAAGGTGTAGGCCAAATGACCCAGGTGCCTTCTGTCATTCAATGAAATCAAGGCTGATCCCAAAGTCTACTTTCCTGATGGATTCTCAAATCTCCTGAATTTATGATCAAATGTTGTGCCCAGTGATTTTTTTAAAAACATTGCCTAAACAGAGAGATCAAAAGGTGCACATGATGCTAAATACACATTGTACAGGTTTTGATTTTTAGAATGCTCCAAAAGAAATTAAAATTGAGCACAAAGATAAAATATATCTTAAATTCCAAGCAAACAATACATTTTCACAATCGTATTTCTATCCTAACAATTTGGGAGTTTTAGCGATGTTTATACAACAAAGTCTCCACTGCTGGTTCCCTAAAAACATTTCACTCTTTCTCCAACCTTGTGTGTCGTACTTTTCAATTTAACATTATCCTTGACGTCCTTTGTTAATTACAGAATTTGGATAAGATAGGATTTTGGAAATTGGGATGCCTTGAGAATTTGGTTTGTCCAAGTAATAATTACATTAAAATCAACCATGACAAATGCAGTTCCTTTCAAACACGTCCTATATATTTTACTTTATTCTCTGCCCAAGTGAGAGATCACACTTTACTCTCACTTATCCCTTTGACACAGCTGTTAAAAGAATGAACCTTTTAACCACTTCACTTACCTGTGCAAATGCAACGAATGCAGGATGGGGTGGAGGGGGTGGGTGTCATTTTCATCCCTTGTATTACCCACCAAGATAGGAAGCATCAGAGCCGATGTGAAACGCATCCGCTCCTGTCTAAAAGGCACACTGGCCCGGCTTTTCTTGGTTCAGTGTGAAAGAGCTGACTTGAAAGACGGGTCATTCACGTGCCAATTAAGTGGGATCACTGTGTAAAAGGGGTAACTGGGGAGGTTTTTATATAGAGAAGTGCCTTATTGCCCAATTCATGATCTATGTAAAGGGAGAATTGGAAAGGTGGATTCAGTTTTCACGCTGAAAGCGGATCATTGAGCCCTTTTACGTAGCGAGCCGGCTTCCCAGGGCAAAAGGGGCACAGCAGCACTGCCCTCTGCAGTGACGTAAACATACACGCCGGGAAGGGAATCACTTATTATGATTTTGACCAAGTCCACGATCATTTGCAATGATTTGTGTTAGGATTGGCTGTAAAAACACTTGCATTTATAAAATGCTTTGCTTGACCTCATAACACCCTCTCTTGCTAGTCCACTAGTTAATACTTTGGCAATAAATTTAATTGGTAAACTGGCTGTATACCTTCTCCTGCATCTGAAATTGGGTGAATACTGTGCTTCATGTACATTTCAAACCGTTTGAAAAGGATCGACATCACAGTTCGACACCGAGTTCTCAACTTCTTTACTGGGAAGTCTCTTAATTTTAAAATTCACGCACTTCGATCACAGGCTGAGGATGTCGTCACTACATCATCAGCCATTCCCCTCTCAAACCAGTTTTAATGCTCATCAGTGCACACAGGACGCAGCGAGTCTTCACTCCACCGTTGACAGTAGGTCCCTTGGCAGAGGAAACACGGGAGCGAAATGGACCCGCCAATCCACCTTTTCTGCATTCAAGCAAGTAAGTGAAGCATATAAAAGCCAGAGGAAAGCTGTCACGTAAAAGGGGCTCCTTTCTTCTATTCCGTGCTGTGATATGAACAAAAACTGGTTCTACATTATTATCCATGCCTTTATATTATGACTCAGTACCACTCTGACACCTTCCTTGATTAAAAATACTGTCTCTTTACACTTTTGGAACATGCAATACTCAGTATCCAGTCCTGGCCACTCTGATATCATGTCCCCATAATATCCAGAGGTTGAGAAATTACAAAAAAGACAAATTAAAAACATTGACATAAAGTTGTTCTAGGACCCCAAAACCTGAACCTGGATCTCAGTCTGTTAAGTTTCTCGGCCAGCTGGTGGGCAATAACATTCTCATGATTAAAAGAAATCCCATGGAGGAAACTTCCACTTCCCAACCCCAAGTTCAAGGCATAGATGGTATCTTCAATATCTCACTCCAGCAGGGTGTGGTACCCACTTGTTTCAAACAGACCTCAATCATATCAGTGCCTAAGAAGAGTGTAGTAACCTGCCTTAATGACTATTGACCAGTAGCCCTTACATCACAGTGATGAAGTCATTTGAAAGGCTGGTGATAAAACATATCAGCTTCTGTTTGTGCAATGACATGGATACATTCCAGTTCACCTATCGTGCAACAGATCAATGGCAGATGCCATCTCACTGGCTCTACTCAAACCCCTGGAACACCTGGACAGCAAAGATGCATACATCAGTTTGGCATTTAACACCATCATCCCCTCAAAACTGATTAGCAAACTCCAAGACCTGGGAGTTAACACCCCACTGTGTGATTGGATCATGGATTTCCTCACCTCCAGACCACAATCAATGAAGATTGGTAAGAGCATCCCCTCGACAATCTCCATCAGTACTGGAGCACCACAGGGCTATGTTCTTAGCCCCCTTCATTTAACACCTACGACTGTGTGGCTTGATATAACAATAACACCATCTACAAATTTTCTGATGATACCACAGTTGTATAAAGGAAGGGGGGTGAGCCAGCAGACAGGATGGAGATTGAAAACTTGGCTGAATGGTGCACCACAACATCTTTGCACTCAATGTCACCAAAACTAAGGAGCTGATTGTTGAATTCAGGAAAGGAAAGCCAGAAATGTACAATCCAGTGATCATTGGGGGATCAGAGATGGAGAGGGTGGGCACATTTAAGTTCTTGGGAGTCACTATCTTGGAGGATCTTTCCTGGACCCAACACACCAATGGCATTGTGAAGAAAACATGTCAGCCCCTCAGGCGTTTGCAGAAGTTTGGTATGACACCAGAAACCCTGGCAAATTTCTAGAGGTATGGTGGAAAGTGGGCTAACTGGCTGCATGATGGTCTGGTATGGGGACAAATACCCCTGACCATAAAGCCCTCCAAAAGGTAGTGGACACAGCCCAGGACATCACAGGCAAAACCCTCCCCACCATTGACAACATCTACAGGGAACGCTGCCATCAGAGAGCAGCAGCCATCATCAAGGACCCTCACCGCCCAGCAAACGCTCTGTTCTTGCTGCTGCCATCAGGAAAGAGGTATCAGTGCCTCAAGATTCGCGCCACTAGGTTCAGGAACAGCTGCTACTCCTCCACCATCAAACTCAACAACAAACTCAATCAGACTCTTATTTGTGCACTTCATTGATTTTCTTTTTTTTTCACTCTGCATTGCAGTTTGTTTACATTCATTATCTATTTACAGTTCTTTATTTGTATAGATGTATTTGCTGTGTACAGTTTTTTGCACTACCAATTAGTGGTAATTCTGCCATGCCCACACAGCAAAAAAAATCTCAGGGTTGTAATGTGATGTCATGTGTGCACTCGGATAATAAATCGGAAATCTGAGGACCTTCGCGAACAACAATAATGGAACCAGAACACTCCAGTGAGCAGCACATGCTACAACTCTAAACCATGGATGTAATCAAGGAAGGTTTCTAACTTAACCGTGAAAAATAACCTGAGCTCATGAACAACAGCAAGACAAACTGATCTCACCGAACAACCTCAACATCATCATCAAAAAGAGGTGATCAACAATGAAATAGGTTTATATACAGGTAATATTAGATATTTACAGTTACAGAAAATGAGATAATGCTCTATTGACTTACCTTCCCTGAGCCCACCAGTGCTGAACTTAAAAATGATGGATTAAATTGTTTGTCACATGTACCAAGATACAATGAAAAGCCGTTTTACATACTATTCAAGCAAGTCAACTCTACTTAAGCAGGCAGAGCAATATCAGAATTTAATGTCATGAACACGTCACAACATTTGTTGCTTTGTTGCAGCGATAATAAAACAAAATGTCACAAACAACAGATTTTGTGACATGTTCATGACAAATTCTGATTTTGAAATGCACAATGCAGTCTTACAATAAGTTACAGTTCAGGGTATTGTTACAAGATACAGGGCATAGAAAAAAAACAGTTTCTGCTTCAGACGGAAATCTGTTCTCAACCAAAAACTAGCAGAATTATTGAACTCCAGTTAATTTCCCTCCACTGATCCAACTCCTACCAGAAAATTGGTTAAGATCAACAAGTTCAGGGATTCATTTTCATAAAGGACAATGATTTTTTTCCCCCTCTTACTTCCATTTCTTTTTCATAAAATTCAAATATCTCACCATTTGAAGTGTGGAGATTCCTATTCTAGTCAACATTCAAAACCGAATCAAGTGGACAAAGACTAGTCAATTGTCTACTGTTCCTTAATTTTTTTGAACTGCAGTCCCTATGGAGTCATCAGTTGCAAATGCTCAAAATCTATACACAAGACATTTTATTTTGTCAATGCTTTCTGATCAACACATTTAATGTATTCTCTTTGTGCAACTTGAAGATAAAGATAAATATTTAATCTCTTAATTACATCTATTATTGTCTGTTAAAATCGAAGAAACATTATGAGGTTCCGATGATCAGTTTTGCTATTGATACAAATTCAGAGATTTGCCATATTCTGATTGGGATGATTATTCTGGTCATTCCTGTGAAGTAACCTGTTTTACTTTGGGGCTGCCCCAAACAGAAAAATGGGATGGAAGTTGTTCATTCAGTCTCCAGCAAACATGGAAAAAAGCAGGAATACGCCATTTACTTCGAGCCTGCCCTGCCATTAAATGAAGTTAAAGTTAATCCAATCGGCTCCAAAACCCACTTTCTCATTCCACCCCCCCCCCCCCAAGCAAAAATCATCCATTTATCCCAATTCTTTTCTGCTGGTTAGCTGTTCCCCTATATTTGTCCTAACCTATTCTTATGCAATATATTTTTTATATTTGCTTATCCAGTCCCAGACACTTTATTGTAAAAAGGCATAGATCATTCTAAATGTAGTATTATGTGACAATAATGAAGCCTAATAATCTGGATGTGCCTGAGATTGTCTGATCTCAGAGTAGAGCAGGCTCAGACCTGGTCAGTACTTGAAGGGGAGACTACCTAGTAACACCAGGTACTGCAGGTTTCTGTGAGGGGTGCTGGACAAAATGGTGACTCTGTCTCCCTTACGGTGGACAAAAGTTAAAGAATTTCATGTAGGCTACATTCTCTAAATGTAGTATTACATGACAATAATGGAATCTTTACGTTTACTATTTTGCACTGGATCTACTTGCCACTACCTGGCACCTTACAATATTGTAAGATCATTGAACTACACAGTGCAGTGATATCCGAGGAAATAATGAGCTGCTAGAGGTACTCAACATGTCAGTCAGCATCCATGGTCAATCAACATTCCAAGTTGTGACCCTTTAATCAAGACTAAAGTGAGTAGGGGAGATTATCAACTATATCAAGGGGTGGAAGAAGCTGGGGAGGGGTCAAGAGGTGATAGGGTATTGGACAGAAGGTGGGAGAGGTAGAGAGTCAGGTAGACAGAGAAAGCACTGGAGGGGAGGGGGTGGAGAAAAGAAATAAAAGGTTAAAGAGAGAAGACTGGGAGTAGCTCACGAGCTGGAAACAGTTGTACCAGTTAGGATTAGAAAAAGTGTTCATGCCATTGCATTTAAGGCAGGAATAAGCCAGGAAGAATATGATGCATTGTTCCTCAAGTTTACACTTGGCCTTACCACAGCAGTGAATGAGGCGGAGGACAGATATATATGTATGGGAATGGTGAAAGGAAATGAAATGACTGGCAACTGAAAATTCAATCTTCAGACAGAGTACAGGTGTTTGGCAAAGCAGTTACCCACTTTATGTTTGGTCTCACCAATGCAGAGGAGACCACGCCTAGTAAGCTAAATGCAAATTAGGTTGGACTATGTGCCTGGGAAGTTCTGCTTCACCTGGAAGTCTTGCTTGTGGCCTTGGATGGTGGATGTAGATGGGCTTTACACTTTCTGAGGTTACAGCAGAAGTACCCAAGGGCATGGAAAGGGACGGAGAGGGAAGGGCAGACCAGGGAATCTCAGAGCTAGATCCATGGTAAGACCAGATAGGAATGGGGTAGGGGAGAGGTGGCTGGATGTGAGTTCATGTAGAAATTGCCGTGAGTGCAGGAGGATAATATGTCAGATGCAGAGGCTGATAGGGTGGAAAGTGAGGTCTAAAGGGATTATCTTCATTCTGCTTGGGGAGAAGTGGGTGATGGGAGAATTTAAATTTAGACATACAGCATGGTAACAGGCCCTTCTGGCCCATGAGCTCATGCCATTCAAATATCCCAATTAACCTACAACTTCTTACGATTTGAAAGATGGGAGGGACCGGAGCACCTGGATGAAACTGACCTAGACATGGAGAGAACATACAAACTCCTTACAGAAGGTGCGAGATTCCAACCTGAGTTACTGGTGCTGTAATAATGTTGTGCTAAATATTATGCTCACTGTGCCACCCAAGTATGGAGGAGATAAAGGTGTGGGCTTCATTGGGGGAAATCCATGTTTATTAAAGAGAACATTTCAGATATCCTGAAGTGGAAAGTGTCGGAAAAGTGACTGATCCACATTCCAGACTAAAAGATCAGCGTGGCGGGGCCCTATGTGCATCCAGGACTACAACCCAAATTTGGAGGATCAGTGTCTTTGAGACTGCCTGCTCTCCCCTTTCCTTCCCACCCACCCTTTCACCCTCCAGGACCTTCTGCAATAATCACAGATGATATAAAATGTCCTTTCATTACCATCTCACCTCAATCCAGGAGCACAACAAACCTTCCAGCTGAGGCAAAGGTTCACATGCACATCATCCAACCTCATTTTCTGCACCTGGTGCACAGGGTCATCTCCTCTGCACTGGTGAGGCCAGGCATAGATTGGGTGAACAGTTTGCCAAATATCTGCACTGTCTGTGAGTCTAGACTCAATCTCCCATTTGCTGACCATTTCAACTTCTTTTACTATTCCCATACAGACATGCCTATCCTCATGCTCAGGGTGAGGCCAAACACAAACATAAACACATGTTAAATACATAGTATGAATATCATTTTTTTTCCTAATTTTAAATATGTCCCACTTCCATCTCTTCTTTAACTATTCCTGGTCTTACCATTCTCTAACCTCCCCCCCCCCACCCCCCCCCCCACCCCGCCCGCCCGCCCGCCAAGAGGTTTCACTGTCTACTAGTCTCACCATCTCTCCCACCTTCTGACCAATACCTCTTAGCCTCTCTCCAGCTTCTTCCACCCCATATCTGCTTTCCACTTTAGGGTACTGGCCCAAAACAATGATGGACCTATATGCCCCATGGACACTACCTGACCTGCTGTATTCCCCCCTCCCCCCCACCCCCACCCCCACCCCCACCCCCACCCCCAGCAGCTCACTGTTTGCTGAAGATTCCAACCTATGTAATTTTTACACTTCAAGGTGTAGTGAGATTAACCCCCCAGCCCCCCCACCTCTGTTCCAGGTGTTAAAATGGATCAAATAAGTGTCAAATGGACACCTAAGGATGAGATTAGGCACCAAGGCTTCAGAGGAAATTTAGAAAATGTGCCCTTTATCTGGAATGACCCACATTGGTCAATTCACAACGTCACTCGTGCTCCAATTCCCGGAGATTTACCGAGTGGCGGACGCTTCGTGCAGTTGGATTCCCTGATGCTTTGAACAAGCCCTTGGTTCCCATCTACTTTGGGCCCAGTGAAAGTGCAGGCACCTCAGCCCATTCAAAAGCAGCACGGCTGAAGGGCCGAGTCGCAGTATCGCTCTGCTCGGCACATCACAGCAGGTAACGCCCGCCTCGACCTACCTGCTCCCCCGTCCGCCGGGAATTTTCCTCTCTTCTCGGGATTTCTGCCCGCAGCCGCCCTCACCACCCGGCGCTTTCAGAAACCCGGCGACACCCGCCCGCGCATGCCCACACGTCACCGAGAGGCCTGCTGGGTAATTGGGTTTCGGCTCGGATCCCCGGGGCAGCGGCTCCAGCGCCCTCCGTGACGCAGCAACGTGCTCCGGCTCCAACACACGTGCCTCCGTGACGCAGCGACGAGCTCCAGCGCCCATGCACGTGCCTCCGTGACGCAGCAACGTCCCTCGCCCCAGCGCCCACGCACTTGCCTCCGTGACGCAGGCGCCGCGAACGTGCCCCAGCTCCGCGCCAAAGGCGTCGCCCGGTGAGGCCCGCTGGTCTAGCTCCGTGCCCAGTTCATGGCCTCCTCATGCCCCTCAGTGCTTTGACCTGCCTTCGTGGCCCATGTATGAAAAACTCGTGCTGGGAAATCTGGAGTATGAAAAGACTCTCAGCAGCAACCAGGGAAGCAGTTTCTTCCCTGCAGCCATCAGGCTCATGACCGAGCCCCATCTCAGCACTGCCCTGTGGGGCTCTAATGTTCACAGTTTTCATTGTAACTCTAAGGTGTGGGAATAAAACATGAATATGCTCTTCAGGAGGCAGGTGTGAACTCCCCACAGACAACTTCATGGACAGAAATACAGAGGCTAAACAGCAAGATGCTGCAGAAAGGATGGCCCAATTACAGTTCGCCATAAAGTATTTAAAAGGGCCTGCAGAATTCTGTAAAAACATCTTGTGCACGGGTAAGACCAAGCTTAACCTGTTTCAGAGTGATAGCAAAAGTGTGGAGACGTAAAGGAACTGATCAATATTCAAAGCATCCCATGTTTCCCATGGTTTGTATCCTGCAGTGTAGCCTCTGTGTATATGTGCACTCACATCAAAAGGAACAATCCACAATATATTGACAGATCCTCTGCATTGAGTACAGCAGCAAACTACATACATTCTGGTACATTGAAACAAATGTGCTAGAAGAGTAAAGGGTTAGTAGCTTGAAGTTTCTGGGAGTCCACATATGGAGGACCTTTCCTGGAGCTAGTGTATTAGATAACCTCGAAGAAGGCACGCCAACACTATTTTATAATACATCTGAGAAGATTTGGCATGTCGTGGAATACTTCTGCAGGTTGCGTCACATCTTGGATTGGGAATTCATATGCCCATGAATGTGGAAATCTGCAGAAAGTTGCAAACTTAGTTAAGCCAATCTCGGACTCTGACCTGTCATCTATGAAGACATCTGTGTGAGGCACCTCCATCCCAGACAGTGATGCAACCAGACTGAATACCATTTGTAGTACACCTGTAGATGATTATGAGAGTCTTTGGTGATGTACTGAATCTCCTCAAACTCCTAGCCGCTGGCAAGCCTTCTTCGTGATTGCCTCGACCTGGAGGGCCCAGGACAGATCTTCAGAGATGTTGAGACCCAGGAATTGGAACTTCTTGATCCTCTTCGACTGATGAGGAGGATTGCTTCATGTTCTCCTGATTTCCTCCAAACGTCCAGATTACTATATATTTTGGCAGACAAGATGACCTTCAGATAAGATGGGACCCCAAATTCAGCCTGAGTTTCATGGTTTTAGCTCACATCAGTCGTCTAAGACAACCTGCTAATTTTCTGCTCAACGCCTCAGAGCAGCTGGTAGGATGGTGCTAGAGATTGATTTCCGGGCCTCCCAGCAACAACCTTAACTTTGTTACAACACCCCAATTGCCAAGTAACAAATATGTAAATTAAGCAAGAAGTGATTACAATAACAAAAAAACCTGAAATCTTTACTTCTGGCCGGGAAGATGCCAAATGGAGCTGGGTCCAAGTCTTCAGTATCGGCTGCAGTTTAAGTCGGTGACAGCGAGTCTATTCTTAACATTGGGTGTGGTGCTTTCTGCATTGAAGAAATCGCCTCAGGCTTTCAGGCAAGAGCGGGGATCTTGAGCTCTACAATTATTTTTTTTAACTATTTACAATTGTAAAATGTCTGGATGGGTTATGGTGAAGAGGTGGTCAGGGACCAGTGGCAGGGATGGGGAGATGTCAGGGCCAATTGCAGCAGTGGGTTTTGGGGACCGGTGGTTGGGACCAGTCCACTTTTCCAGCCACAGTGCAAGATTGTAATTATGACTCCATTCAATTAGCTGATCTATATCTCCCTCCTGGACGCTTCCCCATTCCCGTCTGAATCTGCCGACAATTGTGGTGACATCTGCAAATTTGTAGATTGAATTGGAATTGTGCCTGGCACACAGCCATGAGTGTAGATGGAGTAGAGCAGTGGCCAAGCACACAACTTTGAGGTGCACCTGTGTTGATCATCAGAGAGGAGGAGACGTTTCCAATTTGAACCGACTGTGGTCTTCCGATGAAGAAGTCAAGGATCCATTTGCAGGGGTGGGGATGGATGGTTGGGCCAGCACTGAGGGAATAATGGTGTTGAAGGCTGAGCTAGTTGATGACTACGGACACCTAAAGTCCACCACTTTTAGGTTCAAGAACATTCTTTTCCAATGGTTATCACGCTCTTGAACCACCCCATACTATTCCAATCATAAACTACTCTGATATCACAAAAAGACCTGTCTGCACCATTCCACTAACTGTAACTGAATATTTATTCTCTTATCTTTCTGCACAGTAATTTATTCTATTGGAGTTTTTCTTTTATGAAGTACTTGTTAGGCTGCAGTAAATAAAACTTTTGCTGCACATATATATTGTACTTATGAATAATAAACCTATTACTAATATTACCAAGGGAATGCTGGAGGTGTAGCTTTGACATCTGGTTCAGGGTCAAAACTTGATGACCCAATATTGTCACACAAGGCTGTTGCAACACAGATAGCCTCATCATCCAGTTCCAAGAGGGTTTTGCTTGCAAGTTCTTCTTTCTGATATCCAGATCAGTTTGATATCTGAGTGTGACTGGTTTCACAAAATCCAGGCCATTGGAGCAGTCTCACATTAAACTCGAATAAAAGTATCAAATTTTGCTGACATTTTAAATATAAAGATTGGCAGACGCACATATAATTCATGTAAAACGTCATTCTCTTTGGCTTGGCTTCGCGGACGAAGATTTATGGAGGGGGTAAATGTCCACGTCAGCTGCAGGCTCGTTTGTGGCTGACAAGTCAGACACGGTTGCAGCGGCTGCAGGGGAAAATTGGTGGGTTGGGGTTGGGTGTTGGGTCATTAATAAATTTGGGATTTTATATTTAGTCTTTTCTGAGAAAAGTTTTCTCCATATATATAATGTTAGTTTCATAGAGACCGGATACATGCTAAGCAGAGATTATGATTTGTTGAAACATTGTCGTTAGAACTGATTCCTTGGCAAATCTTTCCACATTATAAATATTTATTTATTTTTAAATTTAGATATACTTCATAGTAATGGGCCCTTCTGGTGCACAAGTCCAATTACACCCATATGACCAATCAAATTACCAACTTCTATGTCTTTTAGAACATGAGAGGAAACAAGCAGCTGGAGAAACCTACACAGTCACAAGGAGAACGTACAAACTCTTCACAGAGAGCCCAATTCAAATTCAGGTTGACAGAGCTGTAATAGTGTGTGTCCCGCATCGGACTGGTCAGCCACAAACGAGCCTGCAGCTGACGTGGACTTTTTACCCCCTCCATAAATCTTCGTCCGCGAAGCCAAGCCAAAGAAGAAAGAAGAATAGTGTGTGTTAATGGCCATCTGTGTCACCCATATTATGTCTTGTTGTTCTGGAATTTCTTTGTTGAGAAAAGAGTTGTTCCTTTATCTGCTTATGAATTCCCTTCGTTATGCAAAATCTCCTTAAACAAGTGTTAATATAACATAGCTATCCGATTTCTCAAAATTATTAACACCTTTTGTATGTAATGTGAATCATGACTGAATCACTCTTCTCCAGATAATACTGGTGAGCTTGGGTGTCCAAAGAAATCTGGTCAGCATACATTTCTAAAAAAATGGCGGCCGCTGCCAGAGTGGGTGGCGACCTATGGAGAGCAAGGAAGAGAAGACTCAGTGCTTCTCCGCAGTGTTTTACTGCCCAGTCAAACTACTGACGACTCCGTACAGGCTTTAAACTACCGTTAAAAGAGCCGACAGTGGTTTATTTTAAAATCCTGCATCCTTGGGGTCAGGGCACAAGATGACAGTGCCTTTGTTCAGAAGAAGCCTGATGGGGTTGCAGTCTTGGGGAAGCAGAGGATTGGCACGGGGCACCAGAAAACTGGGAGATCACCGTCTGTTTGAGGAGAAGCAGAGGAGATGTCCGGGCTGCAGATTGTTGGTGACTGCGGTCAAAGAACTCACACCAAACTGTGGACGGCTGGAGACTAGCTCCAGACTGGTTGAAAAGGTACCAGGTATCAGAACTGTACCACGTCTCTATACCAGGATGTGAAAGGATGCGTTGGGTGCTAAAGGCTCCCTGATTGTGTCAGATGTTTGGCTCTGGAGCTTGGCTTGCCAATTGTTTAGTTTGGGGTCTGTGTGGCTGCAGAGGTTGCTGGAGTGCTGGAGACAGATCCATCCACACTCAGTGACTGGGGGCACGCTCTTCTGCTTCTCTTTCTCTGACTGTAAGAGTCGCCCTGTAATTTCTGCTGAAGGCAAATCTGTCTGCTTTATAGCAGACTAAATAAAATTTTATAATATTCCACTTGTTTTATTACATGACAATAAAGAAATCTTGAATCTTGTTAGCATTTTTTAATTAGAACTTGCATCAACAATTTTTTATAGATTGATCAAATATATTCCAAGTTTCTTCATTAATGGTATTATTTAGACTACCACTTTACTATTCCATTTACTGAGGTATCCCAGTCTAACCCTAGTTATATGAATGTTTAGAAATGATTATAAGGCCAGCACTTGCCCACACAAAATACTTGGAATATCATGACGGCATGTTTCCAGCACCTCTTCTATACTCCTGCAGACATGCGATCTATGGAGAAGCAAGCTTTAAAAAAAATACAACATTCGGCTACAAAGCCAGAGATGGGCAGAAACTGAAAATCTCCCTTCATGTTTCATGATGAAAATTTGCCTAGAATATAACATTGACCATGCACCTGTTCACTTTAATCCATTTACCATATCAGTAAATGATGCCATTATCACTTCTGCCAGACTTGGCCTAATTCCTTCTCAAAGGAGCCAATACACATCAGACAAAGTGCGAAGTTGCGTTATTGATATTGAAGAAAATAGGATAGATACCCACACATTCTTTTCCAATTCCTGGCATAAACTATCTCAAGGAAAACCTATTTGCCCACAATTCTGTGTAAGTACTTGGCATCTCCTGCCTTCCAACAAATTTATTATTCATGTCACAAAGCTGCCACAGATTTAGATGTGGAGGGTTGTTCATGCCAACCTGCTACACAAAGAACATTCCAAATGAATGAGGCCATAGAGAGCTGCAACTTTTAGATCACTCCAGAATCAGAATTTATTGTCATGAACAAGTCATGAAATTTGGCAGGGTCGTCATAGTCCAAACATCTTCTGACATGACTATAAAAAAACAACAGTAAATAGTGCACAAAAGTAAGGCAGTGTTTTGGTTCATTGATTATTTGGAAATCTGATGGCAGCGGGGAAGAAACTGTCCTTGTGCTGTTGAGTGCTCATCTTTAGGCTCTTGTACCTTTTCCCCGATGGTAGCAGAGTGAAGAGGGAATGGCCTGGGTGATTGGGGTCTTTGAGGATACTTTTTTAAGACACCGCCTCATGTGGATGTCCTCGATGGAGTGAAGTCTGGTGCCTGTGATGTCGCAGGCCAAGTTAACAACCCTCTGGACTTTATTCTTGTCCTGAAAGTTGACGCCTCCATACCAGGCAGTGATGCAACCAGCCAGAATGCTCTCCAAGTAAACCTGTAGAAGTTTACGAGAGTCTTCAGTAATGTACTAAGATCTCCTCAGACACCTCACTAAGTATAGCCGCAGCTGCTGGCAAGCCTTCTTTGTGATTGCATCAACATAGAGGCTCCAGGACAGGTCCTCGGAGATGTTGACACCCAGGAATTTGAAGTTCTTGACTCTTCACTACTGAGCCATTGATGAGGACTGGGTTGTGTTCCCCTGCTTTCCTCCTGAAGTCCACAATAATCTCCTTGGGTTTGCTGATGTTGAGCACAAGATTATTGATGTGACACTGATACAGCCATAGCCAATAGCAAACAACTCCATACATGAGAAGCAGTCAGTATAATACACCCCTCCATTACATCATCACAGACACCAATCAAAGAGCTGCTCATCTGCTTCCTGTATGCTTCTCGTGGCGGTTTGTGATTCTGCCGACAACTGTGGTGTCACCAGCAAACCTAGATGGCATTGGAATTGTACCAGTGGTCTAAGCGCACATCCTTGGGGTGCACCTGTGTGGATGATCAGTGAGGAGATGTTGATTCTAATTTGTACTGACTGCTTTTCTGATGAGAAGGTCAAGGATTCAGTTGCAGAGGAGGGTACAGAGGCCCAGAGTTTGTAGCTTCTTCAGCATCATTGAGGGAATAATGGTGTTGAGGCTGAGCTGTAGTCGATGAAGAGCAGCCATATTTATGAGTTGCTGTTTTCGAGGTGATCCAGAGCTGAGCGTAGAACCGGCAATATTGCATCTGCCATATAAGAACTCCTAAAAAGGAAGGCAACAAAAGACTATTCAGCCAAATAAATCTCATCTGACTGATTGTGCATCCACTTGCATCCTAGGAAACCAAAAAAATTGAAACAGCAAAGGAAAATTATTGATTATAAAAAAATAATTCTCAATTAACATTATTTCTGAAAATGTTCTTCAGAAACCTGTTATCGGACAAAAGTGACTGTATTTTCACTTAGCATTTTTTAGAGTAATAACTGAGAATAAAGGTTATGTGACTCCTCAGATAATTCTTTGAGAATTTTATGGATATGGCATTTTCAATAACGCAATTAACCAGCAGGTCAATAGGCCTAATGGAGGTTAAATAAACATTGCTTAATTTATGACAATGTGTGAGGCATCACAAGATCAATATTCCAGATGACTTTTTAAACACTTGAGCATGAAGAGAGATTTTCCAGAGTTTCTGTCCATCTCTGGCTTCATGGCCCCCATGTTGTAATTCTTTTTGTTCTTGCTTCGCCATATGTCCATAGCTGTATAGGACAGAGATGGTGGAAATGTGTCATCCTGATATTCTAAGCATTGTGTGTGAGCAAATTCTGGTCTTATAATCCTCCCAAAACATTGACCTAATTAGGGTTAGGCTGTGAGACTTCAGTGGAGTGAAAGAGTAAAGGCATGACATAATTTCTTTAATTATTTTCCTTCATTGAAGACTTCCACTATATTCTTACAGAAATTCTTTACAATCTTTCATATTCTAAAACTCTAAATGTTTATTTACATCAACATTCCCTCCTCTGGAGGGAGTCATGTGATGGAGTAGTGGGCGGTCAGGGAGAACCAGCCCTCTCCAGAAAAAAGAAAAAAAAAAGCTTGGAAAAAACAGAGCTCAACAAACATAAAACGCAGGAAATAGAAGATAAAGTTACAGAAAAGAGCCAGAAGATGGCACCCAAAAGAGAGAAAGTAAGAACAACAGAAAAAAAAGGAAAAATCACTGAAGGACTTACCTGCATGCGAGAGCAGGGAGCTGCAGTGGTGAACAGCAGCCGATCTCTGAAGTTGGTGAGTGCCCAGCGAAGTCACGACCTCCCAACCGGTGGACTTCAAAAATGGCTCTTGGAGCTAAACAAAAGTGCGCAGTGCGCAATCAAAAGACAAAGTGAACACCAGCGGGAGGGAGGCTCAGCCGAAGAGTGAGCAGCTACAGCGCGACCAGCTGAGAGAGGCCCAGAATCGGGGTGCTCAGCTGGAGGAAACCTACAATCAAGAAAAACAAAATAATGGCAAGGAAAGAATTGATGGGCCGGAAGAGGGAGAATGGCAACAGGGTGATCGATGACAACACGATCTTTAGCAGGAGGCCCAGCAGACAGACAGCCTGCAACCGGAGGCCCAACAGCAAGTGGCCCAGCAAGAGGAGGACCGACAAAGACATAAAAGTAACATCAGAAAGAGCAGAAGAGACACAAACACAGGTACAGACACAGAAGAGGAGGGAGACCAAGATCTTCACAGGGAAAAAGAAGGTAAAACAGATGGACAAAATATAGATAAAGCCTTTTTTGAAGAGCAAATTAGGTTATTAAAAGAATGGTTATCATTAGAATTTAGTGCAATTAAAAGAAAAATGAAAAGAGCAGAAGATAAAATGCAAAGTTTAGAACTGGTCATGACAGAAATAGGGAAACGAGTAGAAAATGTGGAGGAATGGGAAACTGCTGTAGAAATGGAAGTAAATGATTTAAGAGAAAAATTGGAAGAAAGTGGCAAAAAATTAGAGACACAAGAGTTGTTATCTCAGAAAATTGATATGTTGGAAAATTATAGTAGACGAAACAACATAAAAATAGTGGGCCTGAAGGAGGATGAGGAAGGCTCAGACATGAAGGAATTTATAAAAGGATGGATCCCGAAGGTTTTGGGAATGACAGATTTGCATGAATAGAAATAGAAAGGGCACATAGAGCATTAGTGCCAAAACCGCAGTCACATCAAAAACCGAGATCCATCTTAGTAAAACTTTTAAGATATATGATGAGAGAATATTCTGGAGCAGGCAAGGAATAAAGTTGGAGAAGATAATAAGCCGTTGGAATATAAGGGACAAAAAATATTTTTTTACCTGGACATAAGTTTTGAACTCTTAAAGAAGAGGAAGGAGTTCAATACGGCGAAAACAATTTTATGGAAGGCTATAAATTCATGTTAAGATTTCCAGCTGTATTTAAAGTATTGATACCTGGGGAACAAAATAGGCTGTTCTCGGATCTGAAGAAAGCACAAGAATTTGCAGAACGTTTGCAGGACAAAAGATGAAGAGGAGTGACAAGAAAGAAGACTGGCCATAAAATATACAAAAAGATGTAATAATATAAAGTAAAAATAATGTATATATAAAGATCTAAAGATGGAAAAGAGAAGGGAAAGGAAGAAGGGGGGTAAAGAGCTTTGTTATATGTATAGAAAAAGTGTTTTCTGGGGGGAATGGGGCGGGAGAATAACTGTCACTGCGAAATCAGTTGACACTTATGAGTAAGATCGCAAACCAAATGGAAAGGGGAGTTGTGGTTGCCCAGCAAGAGATAAGGGGCAATCCAAGGAGGGCGGGTTCATTTGGGATTAAGGTGTTATTGGTTGTGGGAATTGTTGGAGTATTTTATGTTTTAAGTGTGTTGTCATACATTGAGATTAAAAAGGGAAACTTAAAAGATAATAATGGAAAAAAAGGGGATGGAGGTGGCGAGGAGGCGGAAGAGGTGTAAACAAGATATGATGGTCACATTGAATTATATGACTATAAACATTAATGGAATAAATAACCAAATTAAAAGGAAGAGGCTACTAAATTTACTGAAAAAAGAAAAAGTGGACATAGCATTTGTGCAGGAAACCCATCAAACCGAGGTGGGACATAACAAATTGAAGAGAGATTGGGTAGGACACATATCGGCAGCATCATATAACTCAAAAGCTAGAGGAGTAGCCATATTAGTTAACAAAAATGTACCAATCAAGATAGAGGAGGAAATAATAGACCCAGCAGTGAGATATGTAATGATAAAGTGTCAGATATATTCAGAACTCTGGAATTTGGTCAATATATATGAACCTAATGAAGAGAATCAAAAGTTTATGCAAGATATTTTTTTGAAGATTGCAGATACGCAGGGGAATATATTGATAGGAGGGGAGTTTAACCTTAATTTGAACCCAAAGGTGGATAAAACTGGACCAAAGACTAGCAAAAAGAACAAAGTAACCAAATTTATGGTTAAATCAATGCAGGAAATGCAACTTTTGGATATATGGAGGAGGCAACACCCAAAGAAGAAGGAATACTCATATTATTCGAGTAGACATAAAACATAGGATTGATCTGTTCCTGTTGTCAGCCCATATCCAAGGGAGAGTTAGGAAAACGATATAAAGCTTGATTGTTATCTGATCACTCACACCTGTTATTAGCAATAGAACTTGAGGACATCCCACCAAGAACATATAGATGGAGATTAAACTCCATGCTACTTAAAAGACAGGAATTTAGAGAATTTATTGACCGCCAAATTAAAATGTACTTTGAAATAAATACGGAATCAGTGAAAGACAAATTTATATTATGGGATGTAATGAAAGCCTTCATCAGAGGGCAGATAATAAGTTATGTAACTAAGATGAAAAAGGACTACAATCAGGAAAAAGAACAGCTGGAAAGGGAACTAGTAAGTACAGAAAAAGAACTAGCAACAAGGGAAGATACAACAAAAAGAAGAGAATTGGTGGACAAAAAAAAAACCGAAACATTACAAACGTATAAGGTGGAGAAGAACATAATGAAAATAAAGCAGATGTATTATGAGCTTGGTGAAAAAACACACAAAATACTAGCCTGGCAGCTTAAAACAGAACTAGCTAAAAGAACAGTATTGGCATCAAGGAAAAAGGACAAACAAATTACATATAACCCAACAGAGATCAATGAAAACTTCAAGGAATTCTACGAGCAATTATACCAAACTGAGAACGAAGGGAAAGAAGACAAAATAGATGAGTTTTTAGCTAAAATTGAACTACCGAAATTGCAAGAAGAGGAGCAAAACAAATTGATAAAACCATTTGAAATAGAGGAAATACAGGATATATTAAAAAAGCTACTGAACAATAAAACGACTTGAGAGGAAGGACTCCCAATAGAATTCTATAAAACATTTAAAGAGTTATTAATTCCTCCTCTCCTGGAAGTAATGAACCAGATAGAAGGGACACAAAACTTGCCAGATTCATGTAAAACAGCAATAATTACAGTAATACCAAAGACAGGGAAAGATCCACTAACACCAGCATCGTATAGATCAAAATCTCTACTTAACTCAGATTATAATAGCAAAACTATTAGCAAACAGATTGGCCGACTGTACCAAAAATAGTAAAACAAGATCAAAGTGGATTTATTAAGAAAACACGAACAACAGACAATGTCTGAAAGTTCATTAACTTAATCCATGCAGTACAAGGAAATAAGATACCAACAGTGGGTGTTGCTTTAGACGCAGAGAAAGCCTTTGACAGGGTAGAATGGAATTATTTATTCAAAGTATTACAGAGGTTCAACCTACCAGAGAAATATATTAATTAGATTAAAGCAATGTATAAGGGACCAATGACGAGGGTGAGAGTAAATGGATATATATCGAGCCAATTTAAATTAAGCAGGTCAACTAGACAGGGATGTCAACTATCTCCCTCACTGTTCGCTTTAGCAATAGAACCATTGGCAGAATTGATAAGAACAGAAAATAAAATAAAAGGGATAAAAATAAAAGGGAAGGAATATAAAATCAGTTTATTTGCAGATAAGATCATAGTATACTTAACAGAACCAGAATTATCAATAAAAGAATTACATAAGAAATTGAAGGAATATGGAGAAATATTGGGGTACAAGATCAAAGCAAATAAAAGTGAAGTGATGCCAATGAATAATGCAGATTAATCAGAGTTTAGAAAAGAGTCACCATTTAAATGGCAAACACAAGCAATCCGATACCTAGATTAGATAATAATTTAGCCCACCTATACAAATTAAATTATCAGCCATTAATGAAAAAACTACAGGATGACTTAGAACATTGGAAATATTTACCACTAACACTGATAGGAAGGGTAAATTCCATTAAAATGAATATGTTCCCAAGGATACAATACTTATTTCAATCATTACCAATTCCCTTAACAGAGAAATTCTTCAATGAACTAAAGAGAATAATAAGGAAATTCTTATGGAAAGGGGGAAACCGAGGATAGCGCTAGATAAATTAACAGAATGGTACAAACAAGGTGGTTTGCAGCTACCAAACTTTAAAAATTATTATAGAGCAGCACAATTAAGATATCTATCAGATTTTTATCAAACAAGAGAAAAACCAGATTGGACCAGATTAGAGCTAGATAAAATAGGGGAGAAGGTACCTGAACATATACTTTATAAGTGGGATGAAAAGCTGGTGGAACATAGGAATTCACCAGTACTGCACCATCTGCTCAACATTTGGAAGAAGATTAACGTAGAAAGGAAAAAAACAAATTACCAACTACCAAAATTATTATTGACACAAAATCAACTAATCCCTTTCACAATAGATAACCTTTCCTTTAGAGAATGGGAGAGAAAAGGGATCAAAAGAATAGAAAATTGTTTTTTGGGAAATAATTTATTATCATTTGAACAAATGAAGTACAAATATGGAATAACTCATGGTGCAATGTTTGCATACCACCAACTGAAAACCTACTTAAAGGACAAATTGGGAAGCAGACTGAGATTACCAGAAGGAAGCAGCTTTGAATATGTGATTACAGACACAATGATAACTAAAAGATTTATAACATGTACATCAAGCTGAAAGAAAATGATGAAATAAGCAATAAACCCAAACAAAAGTGAGAAAAGATCTAAACATAAAGATAAAAATTGAAATATGGAAAAAGTTATGCTCCGGAACTATGAGAAATATAATAAATACGAGGTTACGCATGATACAATATAATTGGTTACACAGGCTATATATATCAAGAGTTAAATAAATGGGACCCAACAGTATCAGATAGATGTTTTTGCTGTAAGAAGGAAATGGGAACAACAGTACATGTAATTTGGGCATGTGAGAAATCAGTAGAGAGCCTGAGAGTACAGCAATGGTAGATGGAAATGATTAAGTGTATTCCATTGAAAAAAAAACATACAATTAAAAAAATAAAGTCACATTATTTGAACAAATTTGGGGTCCGTACATGAAACACAACAGAGATGGCCTACCGCAGACCTCCACCCCCTAAAATAATAGAATGAGAAGACGACGAAATGAACTGACTCAATATGTAAAAGTAGATGACACAATTTTCTTGTTTATTTTCATTGTGTGATGACATTGTTTAATGACTTTATTGTATTGTATATGTTGAATGTTTAATGGGTTTGGAGGGGGGTAGGAAGGAGGGAGGGGGAAAAAAGGGGAGAAAATGACTGTGTATATTTAAAACATTTCCTACCCTGCAGCCTGTGCAAAGTTTTTTTAATCGTTCTTGAACAGGAAACAAATAGTTAATATATTAGGGTGTTCAATAACTAGTTTTAGTTCCTTTGTGCATCCATCATTAGGGGGCATGAATAAAGTAAATGCTAAGTCTTTTTCCCCCAGGATAGAAAAGTGTAGACATGAGACAGTTGAGAGACTTTTTTTCCATTCAGAAAGTGTCAAGTTCATGGAACAAGCTGCCATAGGAAACTACAAAAGCAAGTACAATAATGACTGAAAAAACAGATAGGTGGATAGTAAGGGTTTAGTCAGTGGTTTTCAAACCTTTTCTCTCTACTTCACATACCACCTTAAGTAATCTCTTTACCATAGGTGCTCTGTGATTAGTAAGGGATTCTGTTGTTTAAAAAAAGACCTCAAAAGTAAACCAGGAAATTACAGGCCGGTGAGCCTGATGTCAGTTGTGGGTAAATTATTGGAGGGTGTTCTGAGAGATAAGATATACAAGTATTTGGACTAAGACTAGTCAGCAAGGCTTTGTGCCTGGTAGATCATGTTTAATGAATCTTAAGAGTTTTCTGAGGTGGTTACCAAGAAAGTAGAAGGCTGTGGATGTTGTCTACATGAAGTTTAGTAAGGCCTCTGACAAGGTCCCACATGGGAGGTTAGTTCAGAAGGTTCACACTAGGTATCCATGGAGAGGTTTTAAAATGGATTTGAAATTGGCTGAATGAGAGAAGACAGAATGGTAGTGGACTAATCACAGACTGGAGGCCTGTGATTAGTGGTGTGCCTCAGGGATCTGTGTTGGGACTATTGTTATTTGTTATCTGTATCAATGACCTGTATGATAATGTGGGAAATTGGATCAACAGTTTGCTGATGAGACTAAGATTGGAGGCGTCATGGACAACGAGGAAGGCTTTCAAAGCTTCCAGAGGGATCTGGATATGTAGTAAATGGTAGGACCCTAACCCAACCCTAACCCTAACCCTAAATGGTGCAGAGGAACAAAAGGATCTGGGAATAGATACATAATTGCCTGAGAGTGGTGTCACAGGTAGTACTCTTGGCATCTCGGCCTTCATAATTCAAAGTATTGAGTACAGGAGTTGGGAAGTTATGGTGAGGTTAAATTTGGAGTATTGTGTGCAGTTCTGGTTACCATCTGACGTGGTAAATACAGGCTCACTCTTAAGTTTTAAGAAAAAATTGGAGATACGTGGATGGGAGATGTCTGGAGGGTTATGGAATGGGTGGAGGTCAGTAGGACTAGAGGAATGATGTTTCAGCACAGACTGGAAGGGCTGAATGGCCTGTTTTCTGTGCTGTAGTTTTCTATGGTTCTAAATAGGACTAGCCCAGATTGGCAATTTGGTTGGTTGTGAACACATTTCATCTGGATCTGAGAGTCTAGTACCCTTCGTTAGCTACTACTGGGTCAAATTAAGATTTATATTTCTTCTCACTATCCCTTGAATCCTACAGGCTTTTTTAAAAGAAAAACTAACTGCTATATGGGACCACATCAAAAATATTGTCAAAATTCATGCAGACACACCTTAGCAACTCTTATCTCATTAAAAATTTAAATCAAATTAATTAGCTGGTAGTTGATCAGTTTATTTCTTCCTTTCATTCCAAACAAAAGTACAAAAAGAACATTCCTTAACACATCTGTAGTCAGAGAGAATTGGAATTTGAAGATTTGAACCTCCACAATCCCTCCCTCCCCACTTACCTTTGTTTAACTGTCCAAAATATATACTGTCCAAAAGGTAATGGCCTCCTTAATACATACCTGTCCACTATCTTACGTCCTCTTTACAGATGCCATCAGTGTCGTCATTCCTCTTTTGTAATAAACTGCAATATATTAAACATTTTACCAGCACCCACTTTCCTTAATTACATTAATATTTCCTTTGATTAAACCAATTTTCATCAATTTTTATACTATTTGTCATGCGGACAGTCATACAAAAGGTCAGAAGTGTCAGACCAAGAATTCTAAAAGTTGGACAAAGTCTTTCCCTACCTCATTTTGTGGAATCTCCAAAGTCACTCAAATGAAACACAAGGATTTTTTAAAAACAGAGCAAGTCGTTTGGGTGTAGAATGTAGGGCCAGTGGTTGAATCAATTGGGAGCTGGATATGGATCTAAATGAATGTAAAGGCTACAAAGATTGAAACTAGCTGGGGTCTTTTTGATCAAGAGCCTTTATGGATTTGACATGCTAAATAGTTCCTTCTGCTTACCTCAATTACTCTTTTTCATGGTATTCCACTTCCTCTAGTAAGGGAGTCCAGTCAATACGAAGAAAGTTAAAATCACTATAGAAACTTTCTGCTCTATCTCTACAAATTTCCTCTTCTAAATGCCACTGACTATTGGGTGGTCGATAAGATAATCCCATTAATGTGGTCATCACTTTATCATTCCTCGGTTCCACCCACATAGCCTAGTAGATGAGCCCTCTAGTCTGTCCTGTCTAAGCACTGTTGTAACATTTTCCCCCACATGCAATGCCTTCCCTCCATCTTTGTCATGGAACCCTGGAAAATTGAACTGGCAGTCCTGCCCATCCTGCAACCAAGACTCCCTAATGGCCACCATTCCACTTACTGATCCATGCTCGAAGTTCATCTACCTTTCCTACAACACTCCTTGCATTGAAATAGAACAAACTCAGAACCTTATTCCTAGCATGCTCAACTTTTCGATTTCTGCCTTTGTCCGCCATCAAAACAAATCCAACCAGTTAAAAGAAAATAAATTAGGAATGTTCATTTTTATTGATACATTTGTCATTGAAGTATCATGTAAACAATAAATGAAGAATGGATTTTACTTGGACACCATTCTGTAAAACCCAATATATTAAAACCAATTCATATTTGAACATCCATCCATAAATGAAATCATTTACTATGAAAACAACAGTTTCATTCATGTAAATGTTTGGACAATAACCTAAAAATTACCTCAAGGTGACAACAACGCAAAAGATAAGATTTCACATATTATCCTTTATTCCTCTGATCAATTCTACACATTGATTATTGCGAGTATAAATGGCACTTGTCATATGGAGCAAAGCGCACACTTAGCTTGTGAAGTTGCCAAATAGACAAAAAATACAACTTGCTTATGCAAAGAATAGCTCTTCAAAATATCCAAGTATACAAAATATAAAATATTTTAAATATTTAAACACTGCATGAAAAATAGAAACAGTATCAAAATAATTTCTTTAAATCCTTTCCCCCAACCCCTCCTTTTTAGGCGCCCTAATGAGATTTCAGTCCAATGGTGCCCAGAGGAAAAGCATATGCTTTGCCAAGCACAATCCGATCCCTCAGAAGTTTAAATAAGACGTAGTAATTACAAAACAGTATCAAAGCCAAGGAAAGTATATGGTTCCATTTTTCTGACCGAAGCAGAGAATAGAGTTGATACAGGACCACGCTGCCTTCTATAAGGATGAGAAGATTCAGGATCCTTAATGGCTTGTGGAATAAAAACTAGACAAAAATAAAAAGAACAATCAGTTCAACTGTTTTGATATAACTTGCAATCAATTGAAGAGAGAAACCAACATGATTGAAGTGCTTGAACATGCTGCAAAATAAAAACAAACTGAAAGTTTCATTACCAGAATGCAGTTATGGTACTACTTCCTGATCTTAAAAAATGTGAGGAATGCAAAGTTCCATTTGTCGACTCTTTTGTCAACCCAACAAGAACCACCTCTCTTTGTGGCAGTGGTACCATTCCCATAATCCTATTTGATAGGAGGAGGATTAGGCAGAATAAAGAAATGTATTTTATATCACATTTTGGTGCTCACTCGTAATGTTGATATAGATCATCACCTGCAGTTTCCAAGTGAAATTGAAAAATGTTGATCCAAGATCAAAAGTTTATGCAAGATATCTTTTTGAAGGTAGCTAATACGCAAGGGAACATACTAATAGGAGGGGATTTCAACCTGAATTTGGATCCAAATATGGATAAAACGGGGAAAAAAATTAACAGGAAGAACAAAGTAACCAAATTTATAATTAAATCAATGCAAGAAATGAAACTTTTGGATATATGGAGGAAACAAAACCCAAAAGAAAAGGAATACTCATACTACTCGATTAGACATAAAACATACTCAAGAATAGACCTATTTTTGTTATCAGCTAGTATGCAGGATAGAGTAAGAAAAACAGAATATAAAGCGAGAATGCTATCGGACCATTCACCCTTAATACTGACAGTAAAGCTAGAGGACATCCCTCCAAGAATGTATAGATGGAGATTAAACCCCATGCTACTTAAGACAGGATTTTAGAGAATTTATTGAAAAACAATTAAAAATGTATTTTGAAGTAAATACGGAATCAGTGGAAGATAAGTTTATACTATGGGACGCAATGAAAGCATTCATTAGAGGGCAAATAATAAGTTACTAACCAAGATGAAGAAGGACTATAATCAGGAAACAGAGCAGTTGGAAAGGGAAATAGTAAACATAGAAAAAAAATTAGCAATGAAGGAAGATACAACTAAAAGAAGAGAATTGGCGGATAAAAAAATAAAATATGAAACATTACAAACATATAAGGTAGAGAAGAATATAATGAAGACAAAACAGAAATATTATGAACTAGGTGAAAAAACGCACAAAATCCTAGCATGGCAGCTTAAGACAGAGCAAACTAAGAAAATGGTATTGGCAACAAGGAAAAAAGACAAACAGATTACATATAATCCAAAAGAAATTAAGGAAAACTTTAGAGAATTCTATGAACAATTATACCGAACTGAAAACGAAGGGAAAGAAGGGAAAATAGATGAATTTTTGACTAAAATTGAACTACCAAAACTACAAATAGAGGAACAAAATAAATTAACAGAACCATTTGGAACAGTAGAAATACAAGAGATAATAAAAAAATTACCAAATAATAAGACACCAGGAGAGGATGGATTTCCAATAGAATTCTACAAAACATTTAAAGACTTATTAATACCACCCCTCCTGGATGTAATCAACCAGATTGATGAGACACAAAACTTACCAGATTCATGTAAAACAGCAATAATTACAGTAATACTAAAACAAGGGAAAGATCCACTCTCACCAGCGTCATATAGACCAATATCTTTGCTAAACACAGATTATAAGATAATAGCTAAACTATTAGCAAACAGATTAGCAGAACAGGTACCGAAAATGGTAAATTTAGACCAAACTGGATTTATCAAAAAAAGACGCACAACAGACAATATTTGTAAATTTATTAACTTAATTCATGCAGTAGAAGGAAATAAAGCACCTACAGTAGCAGTTGCTTTAGACGCAGAGAAGGCCTTCGACAGAGTAGAATGGAATTATTTGTTCAAAGTATTGCAAAAATTCAGTTTACCGGAGAAGTATATTAATTGGATTAAAGCATTATATAAGGGACCGTTAGCAAAAGTGACAGTAAATGGACATGTATCAAAGCAATTTAACTTAAGCAGGTCAACGCGGCAGGGATGCCCACTATCACCTTTATTGTTTGCGCTAGCTATAGAACCACTAGCAGAATTGATAAGAATAGATAATAATGTAAAAGGAATAAAAATAAAAGACAGGGAATATAAAATCAGTCTATTTGCGGATGATGTTATAGTGTACTTAACAGAACCAGAACTATCAATAAAAGAATTACATAAGAAATTGAAGGAATATGGAGAAGTGTCGGGTTACAAGATAAACGTAAATAAAAGTGAAGCAATGCCTATGAATAATGCGGATTTCTCAAAATTTAAGAACGAATCTCCATTCAGATGGCAAATGCAGGCAATAAGATACCTAGGGGTACAAATAAACAAAAATCTAGGCCAATTATATAAACTCAATTACAATCCACTAATGAAAAAATTACAGGACGATTTAGAGCATTGGAAAGATCTACCACTAACACTGATAGGAAGGATAAACTGTATTAAAATGAACATTTTTCCAAGGATACTATACTTATTTCAGGCATTGCCAAATCAACTGACAGAAAAATTCTTCAAAGAGTTAAAGAAAACAATAAGGAAATTTTTATGGAGAGGGGGGAAACCGAGGATAGCACTAGATAAATTAACAGAATGGTATAAACAAGGAGGCTTACAATTGCCAAACTTCAAAAATTATTATAGAGCCGCACAATTAAGATACCTATCAGATTTTTATCAAACAAGGGAAAAACCAGACTGGACGAGATTAGAATTAGATAAAATAGGGGAAAAGATACCTGAACACATATTATATAAATGGGACGAAAAATTGGTACAACATAGAACTTCTCCAGTATTACATCATCTCCTCAATATTTGGAAGAAGATTCATGTAGAAAGAAATAAAACAAATTATCAATTACCAAAACTAATATTGACGCAAAATAAGCTACTCCCTTTTACAATAGACAACCTTTCCTTTAGAAAATGGGAAAAAAAAGGGATTAAAAGAATAGAAAATTGTTTTTCAGGAAGTAGATTCTTATCCTTTGAACAAATGAGAGATAAGTACAATATAACTGGAGATACAGCACTGGCATATTACCAACTGAGATCCTACTTGAAAGATAAATTAGGAAGCAATTTGAGTTTACCAGAGGGAAGTAACCTTGAATATGTGATTACAGATACAATGTTAATCAAAAGATTTATAACAAATATGTATATTAAACTGCAAGAAAAGGAGAATGAGGAAACAAATGGTAAAACTAAACAAAAATGGGAACAAGATTTAAATATAAAGATAAAAAAGGAAACATGGGAGAAATGATGTTCTGGAACGATGAGAAATACAATAAATACGAGGCTACGTATGATACAATGTAATTGGTTACACAGACTATACATTACACCGCAAAAGTTAAATAAATGGGACCCAACAGTATCTGATAGATGTTTTCGATGTAAAAAAGAAATGGGAACAACAATTCATGCAATCTGGACATGTGAGAGAGTAGAAAAATTTTGGGATGATCTCAATCAGATATTAAATAAAATAACAGAAAACAATATACCAAAGAACCCAGAGATCTTTCTCCTAAGCAACATAAAAAACAAAGAATTTGGAATTGATCTGGAGGATGCACAAAAAAGATTTGTTAAGATAGCCCTAGCCGTAGCAAAAAAATGTATTATGTCAACCTGGAAATTGGAAGATAATCTGAAAATACAACAATGGTATATAGAAATGAATAAATGTATTCCATTAGAAAAAATAACATATAGTTTAAGAAATAATATTGAAATATTCGAACAAGTATGGGAGCCTTACATTAAATACAATAGCGAAAACCTACCGGGGACAAACATTACCTAAGTTGATGGAAGGAGAAGGAAAGAAAAGAATGGACTCAGTAGAATTTCTGGTGTATTTTTGTTGAATGACAACATTGTCTGACTGGCTTAATGCAACCTAGATTGTATACCTAAAATGGATGAGAGGGGGGGGGGGTGGGGGGGTGGCTTGGGAGGAGGGAGGGGGGGGAGAAAAAGTCACTGTATATGTGTGAAAAAGAAAAAGTGTATATCATGGCTAATGTGATTTATGGTGTGAAAAAAAAAGAAAAATGTTGATCCTGCAGCCAAAATAAATCAGATGTGGAGAAGGAGAAGAGCTTCAAATGGACAAAATTAAGTAACAATTGTATTGATCAAGAAAACTGTGCCGTAATGGACGGACACGAGCTTCAGATCATTACTGCTCTAACCCCTGCCTTGGCCTATTGTCCCGATAAAGGCTAGAAGGACCTGCTTAATTATTGAACGATTGTAAAATAGAATCTTCAACAGCTTTATTCCTGATTGTATAATGCTGTGGAGGAACACCACTGATGAAAGACCTGTCAAAGAGTTGCTAGGCAAACTTACGTGAAGCGGGGAAAAAAAATGAACTCCTTTAAGCAAAAGGTTTGTATGGTCTTTGTCTAAAGGTATAGCATCTTAAACATTGTTTGAGTGAAGAGCACATCTTGAAATCTACAGGGATCTTTATTTATTGAATTTAAGCAGCTATTATGGAATTCCCAGAGCTATCATTAAACACCTATGGCACTTGTGCTACTTTGGTATGTTATGCCTTGCCAGTCAAACCGGTCTACCAGATTGGAACTATTGAACATCAACAGTTTTGATGACTGCAATTTTAATGCAAGTTTACAAAATATTAAAATAAACCTGTATAGATTGATAATGATAATTCCGGAACCATGCAACTTCATACATGACAACTTAAACACAATCAAAATTTAAAAAATCATTTTGATTAAGAAATGGCCTTTGTCACTAGTTGAGGTTTACAAAATGCTCTGAGGGCAATGTCTGAGCAAAGACCAATAGTGTAAATGGGGATATTAAATGCAACAGAAGACAGTAGAAAGTAAAAAAAACACTGGACAAGTCAAATTTCATTGTGTTGAAAAATTTAGAGGGTTTTGCTATAACCGTATATTTCGGCATACAAGTCCACCCCCGCCCCCCATTTTTCAGCCCCAAGCATAAAAGTCAGCCCCCATTTTTCAGGCTCTCAGGAACAACCTAAATTTTTTTAAAACATCCCAATCGCAAGCAACAAAGCTGTAAATTAATAAAAAAAAACCACACCTCGGGCTACCACAGCAGTGTCGACAGCCCACAGAGCTGAAGTGCTGACGGCGACCTGAGGGTCCCAGGTAGGAGCAGTAATGGCATCACCCAGCAGTGGAGAGATGTCAGGAAGCAGTGGTGCTGGCAGCGGGGAGGTGCTTCCAGCATTGACTTGTAATGCTGAATTGACATCAATCTTTTTTTTTGGTGAATTTAAAGTCTCAAAATGATTTTTTTTTGGGTTTCATGACTCAACTTGTACACCGAAATATACGATAAGTGTGTAATAGTCGATACCTTGTAAAAATCAACCTCTTACTTTGGCCCAAAATCTGGCATTTTCCATATATTGCTATAAAAATTGACCCCTTTTTTTGGCACTGGCTGCCTGCCATTCCAAACCTGACGCCCCAACTGCACAATCTCACCTCGGCCACCAGCCCACCTGAGCCCCTGACCATTGACTTTTGCCCCAGCCGCCCACCCCCCGAACTCCCAACAACCCGACTGCGAACTCTCATCTAGGGAGCCCGCCCATCCGAGCTCCCGACGCCCCGACCACAGACCCTGCCTTGGTCTGCCACCCACCTGTGCCCCCGGCATCCTGACCGGAGACTCTCTCCTTGGCCACCTTCCCACCTGAGCTCCTCATGCCCCCAATGCGAACTCCCGCCGCTGCCACCCATCCATCTGAAACGCAGACTTACTACCTGGTCCCAGCCATCTGTCTGCCCTCCTGAGCTCCCAACACCTTGAATGATGCAGGTATTTATTGCAGTCAAAATAGTGTGCATTTAATAATTGACCCCCTAAATTTTACCCTAAATATTGGTCCACAGAATTTGACTATAACACATGTATATTCAGTTACTGCTACAGAAAATTATACAATATGTTGGATTGAGTTGAGATGTACCTCATCTTGTGTTCTTGAAAAGCTGTTGGTCCTGCTATGGTTCATTAAATATCCAAATTTCCAGAATGCTGGTTGCTTAACCATGAGAATGATTTCAGATGGTAACTACTTACATAAAATCTGGCATGTGAAACATCTGAAGGCACTGCTACATTATAGGGCCCTGCAGCTTTATAAAGACATCGATTGTGTCGAACCAGTACACCCTGTGGCCAAATCGTTGTTTCAGACCATCTGAAAAAAAAGGTCAAATATGATTATATAACACAAGGAACAACAGTTTGGAGAAATATGACAGATGGTGTAAATCTGAGGTAAAAGACAGACAATACTCAAACAGATCACTCAGTATGAGAATTAACAAAATCTACTTCTCTCAGATTAATAACCTCCCACTTCTGTACCTGCATATTTCTCTTCAAATTACAAATCACCAAATTTAAAATCTACCCTGAACCAATTTGGTCTTTAATGTTGTGGAACATTACATTTGGATCACATTAGTTGTCAATACATTTAAAAGAGAAAGTCTAAAACAATTGGAATTTGGCTGAAAGCATGTTCAACTAAAATTTTAATTTTTACATGAAAGAAAATGACAAAAATGTTATAAATACATGATTGTTTTTCAGTAAAAATGCATTCAATAGTATTTAATTGTTCTTCTACTTTGATAAAGGGTCTCCTTTCAGACTTGTAAATGTAGCCAGAAAAGATGCAGTAATTCAATTAGCTGAGTGTAATTTGTGCTTGAAATTTCATTGCTCTTTTGTGTTGGTTTGACCAATCAATTTCAAGGGAATTGCATTTCAAATCCTATAGCAACCTAACTGAAACTCCAGGTTAAGGTGATGTCACATTTTCAGCTTCCACCCAACGAACTTACCTTCTATTTCCTTAATGATTCTGAACTAGATTAAATATATTCAACCCTACTATCTTCATGGCCCAATAAAAGGTTAATGGCTAAATATGATAATCATTGCTCTTTAGATGCTGCCTGCACTGTTGGGCATTTTCCAGGCTTTTCTCCCTAAAAATCACCAGCCTTTCCAAACATCAATAGGATATGAGATCGCTTGACTCAAATTACATTCAAGGATATGATTGATTCAGACTTCATTGCCATCTAAACTGGTGTAAATGTTGGGACTAGGTATATGTACAAGCAGAGAATGGCCCCCCCAAAACTCGGCTCAGTCTGGTGGGCATCTTTACTTTTAGGGAGACAGAATAAAGACCAACTTGAGTTGGGATATCAGCAAAGTGCACTGGAGTCAAGAGGGGAAGTGGGAATAAGCCAACTGGGAAGTAGGGGAACAAAGGCAGAGGGAACTGAAGGGGACAGCAACCAAAGACAGAAAATGAAAATAATTGCATGAATACAACACTTACATGTGTTGTGGTGTATTGCTGTATGAACCATGTTCCATCTTCTGCCATTTCCCCAGATGAGCAGCTGATTTATGAAGTAGGTCACAATACCTGGGAGGCAGCAGTTGACTCATTAACATAACAAATGCATTTACCCAAACCATGATGAGATGCTCACAGGACCATCGCATGTCATAGTACTGAGTGCTCTGCAACAAAAAGTCAGGTTTTAATTTCACAGAGAGCAGAAAGAAAATAGACTGGAATATACATTTAAGTAATAATTTGAATCTTTCATTCCATAATTATATATTTTCTCTTGCATGAATTCATTTGAGGATATACGAGGTGGAAGAGCTAGTCTATACAACTTCCTAGAACTACTAACAAAATAATTCTTTGACAAAGACCTGAAACAGATGGTTTATAAGGTGTTTGGAATAAGCATTTTCACTGAAAGATCTGACACAGCATGGGATAGTGTCTAATGTCTACAAAGAGTATTTTTATACCTCTGGATTCATCACCAAACTGGATTAAGCAGTTTCCTCTAGGCATCAGTTGTATATAGGTAGAGCAGCTAGGGTAGATGAGAGGGACAAGGGACAGGAACGGTGAAGAATTGATGGGGTCCCAAAAAGAGAGTGAGCCAAGGGATCAGTGGAACGCAAGAATCAGAAACATGAAAAGTGAATACAGTAAGATCCTCATTAATCTGGAATTCAACCAACTGGCAAAAAAAATTAAGGAAAATAAATAGGTAAAAAATACACAAGTTTAAAATAGGTGGCCCCAGTGATTAGTTCATCAATCACGCAACAAGCAATCGTAAGCAACTGGCAACTTCACTTATCTGGCATCTACTAATCCCATAGGTGCAGGGGTTTTACTGTAATTACAAGATCAGACACAGCTGTTTACTTTCATGGCCAATTAATATGCCATTTATTGCTCAAAAGAATAGCCATAGAGTTAGCCACTTTGGTACTTGACCCGTAGCACATTTAAGAAACAATGAGGAAACAAAGTAAAATGTGGAGCCCATTTTCAATTTTGACCAAATTCCTTGGTGGAAGGATCACATAGAACACTATAGAACAGGCTCTTCTGCCTGTCTAGTCCATGGCAAAATATTTTTCTGCACAGTCCCATCGATCTGCATAATCCTTTACTAACCACAGAACACCTATGGCATAGGATGACATAGCTGCTCTGTGGTTCGTAAGGGATTACTTAAGGTGGTATGTGAGTGGGGGAAAAAAGGTTGAGAACCACTGGCCTAGACACTAAGTGAATGAACCTTGTTAGGACCTTGAGAAGGCAATTGATCTACACCAGTGGTTTTAAAACATTTTCTTTCCACTCACATACCACCTTAAATAATCCCTTATGCCATAGTTGCTGTGTAATTAGTAAGGGATGGCTTATGGTGATATGTGAGTGGGAAGGGAAGGTTGAGAACCACTGCTCGAGACACAATTGTTACTGAAATATTTTGCTTGAGAAAAACTGTCATTGGCCCATTTCCTTTGGAGTTATGAAACCATGCACATAATGAGTCAATTAGGTACAATTAAAACAGTGGTTTTCAAACTTTTTCTTCCCATTCACATACCATCTTAAGCAATCCCATACTAATCACAGAGCACCTATGGCATGGGGATTGCTTAAGGTGGTATGTGAGTGGAAAGAAAAAGTTTGAAGACCATTGATCTACACGAATCAACTTTAAACGAGAATATGAACTATTTTAAACAATGTACTTTAATATTGTTGCAACCTATTGCAAATTTACATATTCTTTTAGCAAACAAGGTGTAATTTCAAAACAGTATTTACTCATCTCCTCTTAAATATAGCCAGCCACTACTACTACAACCTCCCCCTTTGTCCAAAACATGACAATATCCACAGGATATTGAAGCTTCTGTTGAGATGTGACTTGCTGCTGGACTTAGCAGCATAATTTTAAATACCCACACCCCATAGAAGTTTAATACTATTGTAAACTATATTCTCAGTACAATTTTACATTTTTTCATAGACTTTTCACTAGAATTTTATTAAGTGAGTCGTTTTCAAAACAAAACTTGGATAAGTTGTACCATTTATCAATATTTTAATTGATTTTTGAAATGGTCTGCATCTCTATTCCACGTTCCTGTGGCGACACACAACTGCAGTGGTGAACCAGCCCTGCTCGTTATGCGCGGGCGGCGGGGCAGCCGTGGCAGGACCATCTCTTCTGGTACAGACTGGATGGGTGCGTAAGCGCATGTGTCATTGTGACACGAGCACTGGTGCGTAAGGGGCGGAACAGAGTCTTGCTGCACGAGATTCAAATAAAACTAGTTAGCTGTGATACCTGAGCACACAACCTGCTGCTTCCGTCTCTGCGCCATGCTCACTCACAACACGCTACACTCCAATAGTTATGAATTTGTAGTATTGTTTTGCCTAATGGAGTTCAGTGATCAAATTGACTTAACCCAACATATTTTGCTGAAGTCAGAAAAGAAAAACATTTTGCCACAGTTAATTTTGGCTACAGAGTTGGATTGATTAACCAAATTAGAGACTAAATACAAATATATTATTTTTAGAGTTTGCATTTCAGACTTAAAAATTTGTTGATTCAGAGATGTGCTTATCTCAGAAGAGGTTTCAGCCAAACTGTACATGAACAAATTCTTTTGAGATCACTGAAAGAGAAATGGAATGACTACACACCAAGACTTGCTGAATTAACAATAAACTGAAGAGCAGTAAAGGCTTATTGGCAATGTGGCTGCCCGTATAAAGTTATTGTGCAAGCTTCAAAGGTGAGATAAATGAAAAACAGGATTAGGGAAGTAGTTACAATGCCCCCATTTCTGGTCTAACAGGAAATCTTTGCTGGAAAATGCAAACTTTAAAGATGTCTGGCATAATCAATGTCTCGCTATACAATAAATAACCCCAGAGTCAAAAATTGTTCAGCCTTCACTGGTAAAACTCAACAAAAATGGCCAAATGAGGAACTCAGCCGTTCTCAACTTTTGGCTATGGTTCCCTCAGAATTAGTATTAGGACTTTGAGCAAAGTTCATGGGTAAGTTTAGCTGGTTTCTTCCGAACTCCTCTCCTACCAATGAAATAAAAAATATTTTATGATTTCAGTCCCTGGCCCTGTCCCCCACTTAAATGCACTGTGGCCCCCAAGAAAAGGTGAGGGTGGGGGGGGGGTTTCAGGGGAGGGCATATGCCCCCCAGTTCAGAATGGCTGGTTTAACTCATGGATCTGACTAACATATCATTTTTGTCCTTTGAGCATGGTAATCTAATACTTGTAAATATTTTGTTGTACAGTATTTGAATGGATTGATCAGATATTCTATGTGAATTCTTACCCAACTTTGTTGATCAAAACAAATCATATTTTTTGTACACTTTCAAAATTGAATTTATATAAATCAGGAATTAGGATTTATTCCAAATCAAAATAACATTAAGCACACACCATCTTTAATAAAATCTATTATTTATGTTTGGCTATATTCACAGAACTCATGTAAAATAATTAAAAAGGCCTTTTTCCCCCAGCAGTATAGCACAGGATTCTGTTCCCTCCGTCACCTTATCGTGTTTCCTTTATTGTTATTATTCCTGAATATCACTCCCACGGTGTAAAACATGTCTTGTGCCAATTTTGGATTAATGGTCGTGGCACTTGGTCCCACAAGTTCCTCTTCAGATTATCCTGCAGATAATGTACGCTGACATTTCACTATAAATAGTCTTTCACAGGATCCAAACCTTCCAATTTATTACTTTGAGCAGCAGGAGAAGTTTGCCAGAGTGTCTTATTTTTCTCATTCACATTAAAACGGATCCCGGATTATCCCGTCATTATCCCTTTGTACCCACATCTGTATGCAATATGGTCCAAAAGTATTTGAACATACAGAAATTCCTCAAGAAAAACCAATGTTAATAGTAGTGATTTCAGCTAGACATCACTATTATTTTCAAAATGCAAAACCCTTTGCCATTCTTATTTTGATTCAGATTGGATTGCACAAGTTAAAAGTAATAAAAATTTGAACTTCATTTATAAATATTAAACTATTATTTTTTGTGGAAATACTGCAGATTGTTAGTTGGAGGCACAAATAAATTTAATTCCAATAATTTACAAATGGAATTCATTAAAACAAGGACAGAAAACATCCAATTGGCTATAAAGATTGAGCCTGAAAGCAGATGTCCAATGGTCCATTCACCATCCATCAAAACTAAAACTAAAAGTGTGGCTTTAGGCCCGAGGTAGCTGTTTAAATTCAGCCTCTCCCCCAAATTAGACAATAGGTATGCTAAATAAAAACGAAAAATTGTGGAAATACACATAAAGAGAGAAAAATAAAGATAATTTCTGGCTGGTAACCTTCCATCAATTCTGATTTTTCTTTTATAGATGCTACGAAACAATTTTTATATTTTTACAGCATAAAAAGCTGGAAAAATATATACATTTTGCCCACTTTGCTCATTACAGAAAAAACAATTCTTTTGAAAAACCTGAGTGAACTCACCTTTACAAAACAAAGAGGCAAAAATGCTACATAGTAGGCACTAAATAGTGAATTGAAGAGAACTTCTTTTATCCTTTTATTGAAATCTATTTTCAAACATTCAACCTCATTTCGGATAAGATCTGGGGAGAGTAGGCAAGTGTGAGCAGGGATGGAAGTTGGATTATTAAATTGTTCTCTGAATGATTCTCGGAGGAGCGTGAAAAAGTCCTTTGGCCTGATCATGTCTGCTTCCAACTGGCCATTTAATAGAAAACCACAATCCGTTGGTAATGGTTGGATCCGATTTTCTTGATGGAAGCAACACAGTGGCACGTAAACACCAAATCTGAAGAAATTAACACATCAACATTAGTGAATTCAGTTAAAGATGTAATCGTAATGCTGTTAAAAGATGAAGCTTGTGGATCTAGAAGTGGATGGGATTAGGTACAATAAATGGATAGGAATGGGACCAATGAGAATACATTGATTAGAATATTGCACCATAGACGAGAGAACTTGAAGGCGAGTCAGAGGATGGACTCACATGATAGAACATGACCTATCCTGGATACACAACATCTCCTCTCTTGTCAGGAAAGTGCAACAGCGACTGCACTTCCTGAAAAGACTGAACCGGGCAAGGCTACTGGCCACCATTATGTCAACCTTCCTCAGGAGCTCTATCAAGAGCGTCCTGGCCGGCTGAACACAGTGTGGGTGGAACAGTTGCTGCAGAGAAATGGATTGGTGGTTAATCCACTGGACCATAAAAGCGACAGAGAGGATCACTGCAGTTTCCACCCTCCCCCCTTCGACATGATTTACTGGAATCGTCTGAAAAGGGCGTGCAAAATCATTGAGGACTCCTTCCACCCCACACATAGCATCTTTCAGACACTCCTGTTGGGAAAGAGATCCAGGAGGATCAGAGCCAGCACCACCAGGCTGAGGAACAGCTTCTTCCCACGGGCAATGAGAAGGCTGAACGGCCGAAGGAACTGCTCGCACTGACCTTCCAAGACTCTCATATTCACGAAGCAATTTATCTGCATATATGAATAGTTGTCCTGCCTATGTATTGTCTGTCTCTATGTGTGTTATATCTGGTTATGTGACTGTGTGTTTTGCACCGAGGAACAAAGAACTCTGCCAATAACCTTGATTTGACTTGACTTACACCTTTAGAAAATGGAATGTATTCAATACAATATCAACATTTATCTAATTTTATACAAAACCAGACTATGGGAATGATTAATAAACATGGTCTGAGAATACACGATCAACTTTATTCACATACTGGGAGAAAAAAACCCAATTATTAATGAACTGACAGCATATTAGAATTTTGAATTTTGTAATGATCTGAAAGACATGGTTAACATCCATAGGTGCACACACTGCAAAAGCAAAATACTCCCATGAAATACTGAGATGCCTGGCAAAAAAACAAGTGGAGCCTGGGAACATGACCTCCCCACAAATGAGCAGACAGAGAATCAAAACTTCAGACAGTTACTTCAGTCCTGCCAGAACACAATAAGTGGGTGTCACTCAGAAAAATGGAGAAGCTATGACTGAGCTTGCAAAACAAAAATGGTGTGTGTGTGAAAAATTTTCATTTGCTCATTCCATGCAGTATTGGTCAAAATATTTAAGGGGCTAATTGGAATCCACCAAAACACACTGGGAACTAGCATCCTTGCAGGAAAACCTATACCATTATATGGATGCACAAAATGGACTGGAAGCAAGGAACAAAATCTACATAGAAGGCAGCAGGCTATGAATGACTTCAGCAGATAAATTATTTCAGCAAAATTTTTTTAAATGGCAGCGATGCAGAGAAACAGTGCTCCTCCACAGAGTTCTACTACCCAGTCCAACTACCAACAGCCTGTTAAAGGAAATAATGGCAGTTATTTAAAAATCCTGCATCCGTGGGGTCTGGGTCCCAAGATGGCAGTGTCTATGTTCTGCAGCAGCCTCGAGAGGTTACAGAGTGGAGAAGCAGAGGAATGGAACAGGGCACCACCCTCTTTTGAGGAGAAGCAGAGGAGATGGTGACAACGTTGGTGGACTAGTAAGGGACTCTGTGGCTGAAGAACATGCAGGTTCGTGGCGGGCTGTTGGTAACCCATGCAGGCCGCGCGTTACTGGTGACTGCGGTCAAAGGAGTTGCAGCAGGATGCAGGCAGCTGAGAACTGGCTCGAGGCTGGCTGAAGGGATACCAAGTATCAGAACTGCCATGCGAGAGGGTAGCGAGGGTGCTGAAGGCTTCCTGATCACGTCAGAGGTTTGGACCTGGAGCTTGGGTTGTCGATGGTTTGGAATGAAGACTGTGTGGCTGCAGAGGCTGTGGGAGCACTGAAGATGAATCCATGGACATTCAGTGACTGTGAAGGGCCTCTTTTTTGCTCCTCTTTCTTTGACTCTAAAGGCTGCCAGGCAAGATCTGCTGATGGTAAATATTTGTCTATCTTATGGCAGACTAAAGAAAATTTTGTGCAATATTTCATCTTTCATCAATAAAAGAATTGTGAATCAGATGGGGCAGGGGAAAAAAGGCAAATCTACCTTAATGCAAGAAATGTGGAAGGCTGTGGCATATACAATAGGCAGAAGGAGCAGCAATAAAAAAGACATATATACATGGACAGAGTGAGAATCTTTTCCCTGCAATAAAGCTTTCTATTCTTTCAATTCACTCTCAATTCCATTTTCTCACCTCACAGTAGATCAAATTCAAAGGTGGAAAATACATTTTCTGTAAGTTGCTCCCCATTTTTTTTACGAATCTCTTTAGCCTTGCCACCCAGCAAGACTTCCGGAAAATGGGGAGCTCACTTCCCTGCCTGCATCAATGAGCTCAGATTGACATTTTTTAAGTTCTTGGGTGTAAATATTTGATAAGCTATCCTGGTTCACCCACATTGATGCAACAGCTATGAAAATGCACCAACACCGTGACATCCTCTGAAACCCAAGGAAATTTGGCATCAACTCTGTTAATTTATCTAACGCTATCCTCGGTTTCCCCCCTTTCCATAAGAATTTCCTTATTATTCTCTTTAGTTCATTGAAGAATTTCTGTTAAGGGAATTGGTAACAATTGAAATAGGTATTGTATCCTTGGGAAGACATTCATTTTAATGCAATTTACACTCCCTATCAATCTTCTAAGTCATCCTGTAATTTCTTCATTAATGCTGATAATTTAATTTCTATAGGTGGCCTAAATTATTATCTAATCTAATACCTAGGTATCGGATTGCTTGTGTTTGCCATTTAAATGGTGATTCTTTTTTAAATTCTGTGTAATCTGCATTATTCATTGGCATCGCTTCACTTTTATTTGCGCTGATCTTGTACCCCGATATTTCTCCATATTCCTTCAATTTCTTATATAGTTCTTTTATTGATATTCCTGGTTCTGTTAAGTATACTATGATCTCATCTGCAAATAAACTGATTTTATACCCCTTCTCCTTTATTTTTATCCCTTTTTTTAAATTTTCTGTTCTTATCAGTTCTGCCAATGTTCTATTGTTAAAGCGAACAGTGAGGGAGATAGTGGATATCCCTGCCTAGTTGACCTACTTAATTTAAATTGGTTCAATACATATCCATTTACTGTCACCTTCGCCAATGGTCCATTATATAATGCTTTAATCCAATTAATATATTTTTCTGGTAGGTTGAACCTCTGTAATACTTTGAATAAATAATTCCATTCTACCCTGTCAAAGGCTTTTTCTGCGTCTAAAGCAACAGCCACTGTTGGTATCTTATTTCCTTGAACTGCATGGATTAATGAACTTACAGACATTATTTGCTGTTCGTCTTATCTTAATAAATCCAGTTTGATCTTGTTTTATTATTTTTGGTACCGGCTGCCCCTGCCTTGAGGGGGTCATGGAGGAAGAGGGGTGAGTGAGATGGGTCGTGGGCTGATGACATCACCGCAATGTCATCAACCTGCCCCTAGCCAGCAGCTTGCAGTGTTATTACATTAAGGCCAGGTGGCAAAGCACTGCGCTCTGCTGCGGACTTGTCCCCCAAGAGGGATTGCAGTCATTGCCTTGGAGCTGGGCAGGGCACATTCATGGAGGCAAGTCTCCCACGCAAGGGTGGAGAATCTCCACCTTTATATTCAGGCTTTTTGAGTGAAGAAAATGACGTCATGACCCCTCAGGGCAGGGGCAGCTGGTCAGGGTAGGGACGGGCTGTCATGGAGCGGCGGGGGTGGGCTGCGACAGCTCTGCCGGCTGCTCCAGCCTCCAGCACCTTATCAGGCTGCTTCCGCCTTTGGGGCCGCTCGTCGGCGCTAGCAGTTCAATATGTGGCAGAGCAATGGCCGTCTACCCTACCCATAATCCCCCATGCAGTTTGAATCATTCTGGGAAATGCAGAGCAGTTCCAACTGCATGGGGGATTATGGGTAATGAAGACGGCTATTGCTCATGGCACCAGCAGCCATGCCTCCTGAAGGCCTCATCGACGCCTCCAGCTGCCTCTAGGCTGAAAGGAGACATCAAAGCAGGCTTTTGTGGGCCTGCATGAAAAGGTTAAAAAACCTTCTCATTCTGCTTTTAAGCTGGCCTCTTTGCAGAGGCGGACTATGAAAAGGCCAACTGTGGCATACTGGAACTCCTCCACCCAAGAGCAGAAGAAACCGCAGAGAGTGGTGAATGCATCTCAGACTATCACACAAACTCTCTTCCATCAACAATTCCCACTCCCTCAGCAAACCAGCCAACATATTAAAGAACTCACCCCACCCCCATGTCTTCTCCTTCCTTCCACTGGAAAGAACATTCATGAGAGTGAAATCACACACCACCAGATTCAAAGACAGAATCTTTTACAATACTCGAGAATGAACATAATACTAAAGTAACGTTAACTTTGCTCTGTTCTAACTGATCTCTGTAACTCAGTACGTTAGAATCCTCATTATCTGGAATTCAGGGCGTTCAGAAGCTTGGATGGGAGGGTGGCATGGCGACGGCTTGCTGTCAGGTGATCAAGAGCTCAGATGGTCGGGAGCTTGGATGAATAGGAGATCGGGATGAGGATTCATGGCGGGGATGTCGGGTGGTCAAGGTGAGGGCAACTGGATCTTGGGTGGGGAAGTGGTTGGGGCCAAAAATAGGGGGTTGATTTTTTTTTCTTCTTTTAATATTTATTTGATTTCTTCTACCGGGGGTTGATTTTTATGGGTCATATGGTAAACACACAATTTTTGGGCCAAAAAAAAAAACAGGGGGGGGGGGGGGCAGTTAATAGTTGGATCGACTATCATATGGTACATCTCCAGAAGATGCTTGATTGCATAACACACAAAAGAGTTCTTCTGAGATAAGAATGCACAGAGTTTGTGGTAACGTGTTAATATGGATAGAAAACTGAGCTCACTGATAATACTAAATTGAGTGGAAGAGCAGGCCAGAGTGTGTGGACAGTTAGGTGAGTGGCCAAGTGTCTGCCAGATGAAGCTCAAAATTGGTAAATTTAAGGTCATTCACTTTAGAGGGAAAAGTAATTAACTGGATGTCCTGGGTAAACTTGTACCTCTCACTTTGTTCGTTTTAGATTGGTCACAGTGATTGAGCTACCAAAAGAAAATAGACACACACACCGAGAGCAGTTCAGTTTATACAAATCTTTATTACAAATTCAAAAGCTGATTTCAAACTACAATATGCTAGCCCTTCCCAATTATACTTATCAACGCCTGGACTGGTCCCAACTGCCGAAGCGAGGCAACGACCGCACACTTGTAGTAGGTTGTCGGGGCGCCGGTAGCAGCTTCTCCACCTCCCTCGACCGGGACGTTAGCTGGACTCTAGAAGTTCTTCTTGGGACCATGGCTTATATTACCCAAAAACTGCTTACCCAAGCACCTATTCCCAGCACAGTAAGGAAGATAAGCGTACAAGCTAGCATGCCTAAGCTTCTAACGAATAACATAATTTTCAGCTTATCACTTTGAATACAATGGTTTATTTTGCATCAAGGCTAGACCTCTGACAGTCTGTGACCAAAAGAAGCAGGAAGATTAAATGTTCTTGGTACACAGATGTCCTTTTGTCAGATAACTGCATCTCTGGCCCCTCGGTGGAATTGAGCTGATGTCTGCTGATTCTAAAAACAAGCAGGTTCTCAGCCTTGCAGAAGCAAAGGCTGCAAAAGTAAAAAGCACGGTTTAAATCTTCCATTACACTTATTTAAATGGCAAAACATTGCAGCATGGTGTCGTGAAGAGGAACTGGGAGTGCTTGTACACGAATCACAGAGAGTGAGGTTGGAGTTGCAGCAATAGGATTCAATTCGAGCCCAGAGAGGTTCTGCTGCAGCATATCAGGCATCAATGAGGTCACATCTAGTCTCTTTACTTGAGAAAAGATGAACTGGTTTTGGAGGCAGTGCAGAGGAGACTCACCAGATTAATTCCAGAAATGAAGGGGTTATCATCTGAGGAGAGATTTATGAAAGGAATAGAAATGATAGAAGCAGAGAGATTGTTTACACTTAGAGCTGCGACTAAAACAAGGAAATTAATTGATATTTGGGGGAGTAGATATAGACAGTTGAGGAGCAACTGCTTTTTCCTGATCATAGTGAAGCCGTGCAATTCTCTGCTCAATGAAGCAGCAGGGGCTGACTCATTAAACATATTTAAGACAGATACATATTTGAATAGGGGAATTAAAAGTTATTGGGAATGGGTGGGTGGATGGAGCAGAGTCCATGGCTAGATCAGCCATCATTTTATTGAATGGTAGAGCAACTATGGGCCAGGTGGCCGACTCGTGCTCCAATTTCTCAAGTCTGAGGCAAACATAATTTCTAAATCAGCTTCCTCCATCCTTTTGGTGTGCATCCCAGATATATCAGGCTGCCTAACAGAATCTAATTTCTCCTCTAATTCTATTGCTAATTTGGTGGCCATTTGCAGCTCCACCTCGTGGCCTCACAAAATGAAGGACGATCGCGACAATCCAGCAGATTGCACAAGGCCTGCAGCGCTGCCCTCCAATTGGCCACAACCAAAAAAGCTTAACTGGCCTATCAGGGAAAGCAGATCACAAACACACCAATCAGTGCTGAGAGGGTTTTGAGAATAAAAGCAGGGCTGTGAGCCCAATAAAGCTGAGTGTATTAACTACCTTCAACTGGGTTTGTATCATTCTTTCTGGGAATAGCGTGTTCTTTCTGAGCTAACCTGCTTGCAGCTATAACTTCTCCTGTGCTATAGGCTCCACAGAGCCATAGCTTGTAGCAGCTAGCTACAATTCATCCACTCTTAGTTAAAACAGTTTAATTCAACTCTTTCAAATCTGTAAGACCATGACATCCAAATAATTTTGTACATATTAGTCAGCCAAGACCCAAAATGTGATTAATCAATAGTTAGAATAATTTCCTTGTTTTTTATGCACTCTGTTTTAAGTATAAAGATAACTGTGTGGCGGCTCACCACGAGGCAGGTGAACCAGCCCCGCAGTCCATTTCCAGATCGTCTCGTCCCTCCCAACTGCCATGCTGGGTGCAGACTTCCTCCTCGCACACGGGCTTCTGGTGGACATTTGAGGTAGGCGCCTGGTGGACGCCCGTACCTTCCAGGCCGTTCGCCTCAATGCCACCCGCTCAGAGCAACCGCACATGGCCACGATCAACACCCCCAGAGACGAGTTCCCAACACTCCTCAAGCCACAGTTCTCCGCTGCCTCGCCACGTCACAGGTGTGTTCCACCACATCCCCACCCAGGGCCGACCGGTTCACGCCAAGGCACACTGGTTCCCGCCTGACAAGCTCCAGGTAGCGAAGGAGGAGTTTTCGCACCTGTTAGAGCTGGGGATCATTCGGCAGTCCAACAGCCCGTGGGCCTCGCCATTTCACCTGGTCCCAAAAGCCTCCGGTGGCTGGCATCCCTGCGGAGACTATCGACGGCTCAACGAGGCAACCGTTACCCCATCCCTCAGATCCAAGACTTTACGGCCAACCTGCACAGTGCAAGGGTTTTCTCCAAGGTTGACCTGGTGCGCGGATATCACCAGATCCCGGTGCACCCTGAGGACAAACCGAAGACAGCCATCATCATCCCCTTCGGCTTGTTTGAATTCCTGCGCATGTCGTTTGGGCTCAAGAATGCCGCTCAGACCTTCCAGCGCCTCATGGACTCTGTGAGCATGGACTTGGATTTCGTCCTTATTTATTTGGATGACATCCTCGTCGCCAGCAAGGACCGGGCGCAACACAAGGCCCACCTACGTGCCCTTTTCTCCCAGCTGGCTGACCGGCCTTACTATCAACCTGGCCAAGTGCCAGTTCGGGAAAGAGTCCAGGCAGTTCCTGGGCCATATCATCATGGCCGAAGGAGCCACGCCCATCGCTGCGAAGGTCACCGCTATCAGGGAGTTCCCACGCCCGGACAGCCTCAAGGGGCTGCGGGAGTTCACAGATATGGTCAACTTTTACAACCGCTTCATCCCAGGAGCTGTGCGCATCATGCCCTCATCACGGCCAAACACAAGACGATTGCTTAGAACCCAGAAGCCTGCGCCGCATTAGAGGCCACCAAGGACGCCCTTGCGAAGGCCACCATGCTCGCCCACCCGCACACTGACCTCCATATGGCACTCTCTGTTGATGTCTCTGCCACAGCCGTCGCTGCCATCCTGAAGCAGCAGGTGAATGGACATTCCGCCCGCCCGAACGCAAGTATAGTGCCTTTGACCATGAGTTACTGGGCATGTTCCAGGTGGTGTGGCATTTCCGCTATTTTTTGGAGGGGAGGACTTTTACCATCTTCACTGACCACAAACCCCTCACCCAGGCGCTTGCAATGGCAAACGATCCCTGGTTGGCCCGCCAGCAGTGTCACCTCTCCTTGGGCTGGGCAACGACCAAGGGCTCGGTGGGATCGAGGTGCACTGGTCAGCCTCCCACCATATTTTTGTTGGAGTTTACCACCGACATTCGGCACAAGGTGGGGAAGGACAATGTGGTTGCCGATGCACTCTCATGACTTGCCATCTGCATGCTGACGCCTGGCTTCGACTTTGATCGGCTCGTTGGGACCAGGAATCTGATGAGGAGACGAGGGCCTTCAAGACCGCCATTACAGGTCTGCGGTTCCAAAAACTCCTGTCTCCGAGCGGTGAAGGCACCATCCTGTGTGATATCTCCTTGGGCACCCAGTGGTTCCCCAGCAGTAGCACAGGCAGGTTTTCTGTCACATCCACGACCTTTCACATTTGTCTATCAGGTCCACGGTCCAGATGGTGGCAGAACGGTTCGTATGGCATGGGCTGCAGAAGCAGATTGCGGGCTGGGCCAGAACATGCACCCATTGCCAGACATCCAAGGTGCACAGGCACCCCAGGGCACCCGTACAGGAGTTCGAGCACGTCATATTCACGTGGACATCCGTTTCCCGGGGCAACCGTTACCTGTTTACGGTGGTGGACCACTCGCTGGCCCGAGGTGATCCCGATACCAGATGCCTCCACCGACTCCTGCTCCCGAGCACTGTTGCATGGTTGGGTCACCCGGTTCGGCGTCCCAGGTCACTTCACCAGCGATCGGAGCACTCAGTTCACATCTGCACTCTGGGCACAGCTCGCCAACAGGTTGGGGATCCAGCTACACCGCACCATGGCCTACCCCCCCCAGGCCAATGGACTGGTTGAACATCTGCACCGCCACCTTAAGTCAGCACTCATGGCCTGCCTCACCGGTCCCGACTGGGTGGACGAACTGCCGTGGGTGCTCCTGGGCATCTGCTCCACTCCCAAGAGAAATCTGCAGGCGTCATCAGCTGAGCTGGTCTACAGTGCACCGCTGGCACTACCTGGTGAGTTCGTCAACACACCTCACAATCCCCAATGGTCACTGCACAAACTACTTTCTCACCTCAGGGCACGCTTGGACTTGTTCGAAACCCCACCGCTACCCAGGCATGGCACTTGCCGTCTCACGTTCCCGGTGAACTACTTTTTCATTCAGCGGGGCCTGACCGCGGCACCTCTGCAGCGACCGTATGAGGGGCAGTACAGGGTTGTACAGCGTTCCGGCTCGACGTTCACGCTGGACATTGGCGGCAGGCGGGAGCTGTTTACCATGGACAGACTGAAGCCAGTGCACCTCGATCCCACCGAGCCCTTGGTCGTTGCCCAGCCCAAGAAGCGAAAAAGGACATTGGTGTCGGCTCTGGGGGAGGGCTGTGTGGCGGCTCACCACGAGGTAGGCAAACTGGCCCTGCTTGTAAGCCACGCAATGGGGCAGCCGGCCAAAATGGCCCCATCAGGGGTTTCCCTTCCTTCCAGCATGGGGCTCAGAAACCCGCGCTGGGGGGACCACGTGACGCCGGGTGACGTCAGCGCCTTCCAGCATGGTTCTCAGCCAGGTCCGGGCTGGGAGTATAAGTGCAGCCCAGCAGCTTGCAATAAACCAGTCTGCTTACTGAGCTCAACCCGTCTGGTTGTGTGTGTGTTACTGCAGGAACAGTGTAGCTGCCGCTACAACAACACTGTTTATGTTTTTCTTAAAGCCTCATTTTGTCTTGTAACTTTGAACTCGTAAGTTCCAGTTGAGAATTTGTATTGACTTTGAAAATAATGAATTTAGGATGCATCATAAATAGGTCAGCCTCCCACCATATTTTTGTTAATAATACTTTGGAAAAACAGCCAATATTTAAAATCCACTATTCTCTCATTAGCCAGCATAAAATATTTACAAAGGAACACTTACGGGTATCCAAGGAACAGGAGATTTAGCACAGAATGATTCCTAAAAAGATTAACGAGTGTCCAGCATAAAACCCAGCCACACATTGTCAGGAGTACCAAACGAGCCACAATCACCAAAGTGTACCACAACACCGAGGTTGCGTTGGTTTGAGATGCCTGTAAGAAAGAATTACATTAATGGACAACATTCAAAACTTGAATCACATAGATGGCAATGTACGAAGGGTGAGCCCATATAGACAACACCCACCATTCTTACAACCTTGTTGCTCATTCCTCTTGGCATTTGCCACACCAACTTCCCCCACTGTAGACTTCCTAACAGTCTACTTGAATTCCGAATACACCTCCAGCTCCTCAGATCTAGAAACAGGAACCCAAGATAGGACACTCACAGACCAGGGATCTGAGTCTAGAAATCACTTTAGGTCCAGTTTGAACCTCTGGGCCTTCAAGCTAGATGCCAGTTCAAATCCATCTCATGGGCCACATGTACTGTGGTGTTGGCGCAGGTCTTCACTGCAGGAGAAGGAGGTACAGGCGGGGGGGCGGGGGGGGGGGCAGGGGAAAGCAGCAAGTGGATTGATGAAGGAGGCAATGAATAGATCAACGTGTCTTTAAACCTGACAAAAAATGTCAATACATAACTGTTCACTGCTAAAATAATCATGTTTCTTGTGAGTGGTCCTTGGATGTGATTTGGATGGCAAATCTGATCTTCCGATACACCAGAGATTCAGGGCAGAAATTATGAGGGATGTGTATATATATATATATATATATATAAAATAAATACACAAGGTAAATGCAAGCAGGATTTTTCCTCTCAAATTGAGTGACTAAGGACTAGAGAACAGAGGATGTGGAACAAGCTGTCAGTGGAAGTGGTGAATGTGACATAATAGTATATTAAAGGACAGCTTTACACCCAAATCATATACTTACAAACATGCATCCAAAATAGAAACCAACCTCATCAGTTTTATGCTTTAGAAATTGAATATCAATTTATGTACTTCCAATTTTGGAAATCAATTCAAATATTGGTGAAAAAAAATCACAACTGAAATCACACATCTTTAGTAGCTTCTATACAATATCAGCTAAACTTTTATTATTGAGACACTTGAAAACACACACACACACACACACACACACACACACACACACACACACACACACACACACACACACACACACAGACAAATCAGGGTAGGACCAACATTGTAAACAGCAGGGAACTGCAGAATGCAGAGATCTAAAAACAAAGATATAATTCCTTGAAATTGACATCATTGATAAATAGGGTCATTAAAAAAATAGTTTTTAGCACATTGGCCTTTGTAAATCGAAGTACTGAGTATTTGGGATGTTGCATTGTTTAATCCCTGGTTAGGCCAAATATGAAGTATTATATGCAGTTTGGGTCATGTAACCACAGGAAATATATCAATAAGATTGAAAGAGTGAACAGAAAATTTTTACTGATATTGATGATACTTAAGGAGCTAAGTTATAGAGAAAGGTGAGGACTTCATTTCCCAGAGCATCAGATAATGTGGGCAGATTTAATAGAGGTATACAAATTTATGAGGGGTATATATAGGCTTTTTCCACTGAGGTTGGGGGACTCAAGAACTAGAGCACACAGTTAACGGTGAAATGCTTAAGGAAAACATTTTCACTCAGAAGGTGGTGAGAGCGGAACAAGTTGTCAGTGGAAGCAGTGAATGTGGGTTCAATTTTGACATTGAAGAGAAGATTTGACAGATGCGTGGATGGAGGGTCATGGGCCAAGTGCAGGTCAATGAGATGAGATGGAATAATAGTTGGGCATGGACTGTATACATGGGCTAAAGGGCCAATTTCAGTGCTGGGGTGTTCTATGGTTCTAAAAGCTGGCTGTAAACCCATGCTTGTTCATGGAAGGTTGTCATAATATAGTGACAATTTTTCAGGGTATATGGAAACACCAGGATTTGATGAAATTATTTATAGGTAGAGACGAGCTTCCACTGAGACAGGTGAGGCACACATATCACTGGCACAAGATAAACTGATGAAGGTGATACATTTTCCAGAGTTTCTACTCACTTCTGAAATGAGAGTCCACACCAGTCTTCGGGCCAACATTATAGTAATAAATGTTGCCAAGTGATAATCAATCAGATGAAAGTTCTTTCAAGAAGAAAGAAAAATGGCAGACTAATTAAAGCATCTCTCTTTGATCACGATTAAGTTACCACACAAAATGTTGTTTATTGCCCTGTTTTCTACTACTTTCAGCATTTCAGATAAACCTAATGAGATATATTACCGAACTGTGCATTTTGACAGAACACACCTCTATTCTTCTGTTAAAGCTGGTGAAAATGAGACAGAATGTGTAGGTAGAAAGGGATGGAACCAGGATAGAGGAGGGGGATAGCTAAGGTACTATTCCCGTCAGACATTATACAAGCACATGCAGATCGGATACAGAACTAAATAAAGCTTGACTTACTGTATCTGACAGCATAAAGGACCCCCCCCCCCCCCCAACTTAAACTGTGAAATTTTAGGAAAAGCTTATTTTGGTGTATTTACAGGTAGCTGGTAAGTTGGTGTCTGTGCGCCTTCACTCACCTCGACGAAAACCCTCCTGCCTTGCATGGCTGAGATGCCAAGGCTCCTTGCACATGAGCAACACGCCCTCCTGCCCACCACATGCCCAGGCTCAGGGTGCTTCTGCCCCACTGTTGCAAATGCCGATTGATTGACAGGCATGCTGGGACCCACAGGTGTGCGAGGGTGGGAGGGAGGGAGAGAAGCCAGTCACCAGGGCAACGGACAGGGCCCACCGTCGTGGGGAGCAGATGATCGATCACTTGCTTTGAGGGGAGCACTGGGCCTCTGTCATCAGGGTCCATGCTGAGCCTTTGGTCGACGAACGTGGCCCCCTGAGCAAATCGAATGAGGCGCCAGGGCAGTGAGCGAGTAGCCTGCCACCCATCCCCACGCCTCATTCAATTTGCTCGGGGTGGGGGCGCCACACTCATCAAACAAAGGCTCCCTTCGAGCCAGATTGTCGAGGCCCAGCATTCCCCTCAAAGAAAGCGATTGATTGTTCCTTCGGCATGTACTTCTTAAAGCTGGGTGAGTCGTTTGAGGGCTTGGTATTTCTGTGCCCAAAATGGCGGCACCAAAATGTCACCTTTGCATATAGGAGCCAGGGTGGTTTGTGAAGTGATTTTTTGGAGGGGATAAAAGGGAAGGATCCTATATGCCATCAAATACGGTAGTCAGAACAAGTAGTGAAGAAACAGCCCAATAGGCAACACATACGTAAAGCACCTGCCCCCAAAGAAATCACTTATACAGGTGATACATGCATAACTGCTGTTTGGAATGATTTTGTTATTGGTAGAAGGGCCACCACAGTTTACATAATAGAAACAGAAAACACCTAACACTCAGCAAGGCAGGGAGCATCATGAAAAGTGAAACTTTTCAGGTGTGAGACTCTGATCTCAGAGATTAAGGTAATAATAAATGAAAATGATCCTGGATCTTAAATGTTAACTCAGTTTCTCATTCCAAGTGATGCCTGACCTGATCAATGCTTCCAGCATTTTCTGTTTTTGTTTCAGATTTTGGCATCTTCAGTTTTTAAAAAATTCATTTGCTGATGGATTACATCATCTCACAATTTAAACTGTCGTTGGATTGTAGAACTATTCAGCAATATTTGGATTCAGCACTAAAGCAGACTTAGGTTTGAAGAAGAGGTCTAATTAGAGTGAAAAATTCTAGTGTCAAATTTTCCCATATTCCCCCTGCAATATACAGAGATAGTTCTGTAATTCTAAGACATGCTCACCAGTGAAGTAGAAGCAGCAGGATGAAGGTATGGAAACCACCAGACTGTTTTGTATATGTTAATGTACTGAACAAGAAGAGCCATCAACAAGTAAACGAAGAAAAGAAGCTCAAAGACAATGCATCCATCCGTCGGCAGGTCAGGAATACGGCAGTGGCGGACAGGTTCTGGGGAAATCAAGGCAGTAATGGGAGGAGCAGACAAACCCATGGCACTGCCATTCCTGAAAAAATGCGAAATAAAGGTATATGGAAATAGCCGTCTTTAAATTTGTTCAAATCAGTTTCAGAGAAAGATATCAAAATACTTGTAAAAAGCACTTTTTAAAAACGATGACTTTTTGATCAGAGATATCTCATTGGGACATTAGGATTCTCAGTAATCTATATCAGCACACAGCAAAAACAACACATTGAAAATATAATTAAACACTGGCAATTTTGAGTTTAGAAAAGGACAATCTCAAAATCTATTTAGACTGAAAACAATTGGTGATACAGATTTTCCAGTCAGTGGCATTATCAGTGCTCAATGCTAATTTAGGGCAGCCATTCTCAACTTTTTTTTTTGCTTTGGCCCCCTTAGGACTCGCCTCAAAGTTTATAGACCCACTTCCCTGTGAAGCAGTCGTTTAGTGTTTTCTTCTGTACTTTTCTCCTACCAACTTTATAAAATACATTAAAAATATTGATGTTATGCAAGATGAAAAGAAAATTAGACTTTGACTCTGAACATAACAACTGTGGTCTGTGATTCAAGAACAAGTAGGAATTCATTCTTACTGAACAAGTACAAAAGAAGAAAACATGAACATGCATATTACAAAAAGAGTTTTAGAGTGCAATGGTTTGTACACAATGAGCCATGAAGGAATCTTAAGCATAAACTTGAGAGATCCTTGAGCCTGATGTTCACGTGCAGATTTTTTTAAATGTCAGGCTCCAAATTTGACCATCTTAGTTGAAGGTCACCTCTTGTTGCAATTTCAAGTCTGTTCCTGGATTTGTCAAGGAAACGGTCTTGCTGAATCCACATTTAACTAGATTGAGGGAAAGGCAGTGTAAAATAGTTTGCTCTTTTCCCAAAGTTTTGGAAATCTATTCGGCAGATCACCCTTAACCCAAAAATCTTTTTTTAAATAGAATGAACTTACGGTGTGCACTTGTTTCACTCTGAAGATCAATCAAGGTACCTGCTTGATAAAATGTGCCTTCCTTTGCATCAACAAGTTTTTTTCCATGCTCATTATGAGAAAGAAACAATTGTGTCCCAGAGGGCAACAAAATAACAAAGACGAATTCCTTTGGACAGCCACCTCACCCTGGTATTGCAGCAGCAGTATCTGGAAATGTGTGTCATTTTCTTCACACAGCTGGTGGAATAGATAATCTAGAAGGGCACGTCATTTTATAAAATTTACAGTCTTTATGACAATTGAAAGTGAAAGATTTAAACAGCCTCCAAATATTTAGCCACGAAGTGGTCCCTACAAACGATGCAATGAATAGTAAAGACTGAAGCTCAAGCGTATGATGTCCAATTCTAGAAGTGGCACCATCAGTTGCACAAGTAACTATATTCTAGAATGAAATACTGTTCTTGTTTATGTAATTCTTAACTTCTTTGAAAATAGTCAGTCCCTTGGTGTCTGTTTTAATCCTTCTGGTAAGCATATCTTCCATCAGCTCGTTTCCATTCCAGTATCTGGCATAATCTATTAGATGAGCATCGTTCTCTTGCTGAGTGGATCCGTCTAATTTTAAAGGGAATTTTTTGGATGCATGAAATGACAAATGGTCTTTCAATGTTCATTGCCATCTCAAATTCTTCTAGAGGCAATGGAATTACTCTAAAGGAATTTCCTATATAGTTTCTTTGCCATTCAAGTTCATGATGTCAGATATTTTGGACACTGAAGACAAAATAAACGACTCGGCGATGTTATGAGCATTTCCTTTTTTCATAATCAATTCACTTCTCTTGAATGATGCAAGAAGACCCTTTTCTAATTTCTGTGACATTTCAGTAATCATCTGTTTGAGCGCTGGGCTTCCCTCAAAATTATCCAAGGGTTTTGAGGTAATCCAAGGGTTCATCTTTCTTCTCTTTATGTATGCTCTAAATGTTATCTCAGCTTGCTTGGCCTCATGCTTTCATTTGAAAATGTATTCAAACAAATCAAATATGTGAGCAGAGAAAGGTTTTGCAGAGATGTAATGAATCCATCTGATGAATATTCCATCAAATACTGCTGACATTTCCTTTTGCCGAGGAACTCGTGAGTAAAATTATTTCTGAAAGTAAAAAAATGAACTATTACAAAACAAAGGCACTTCTTCCAAAGGGTTAGCTCAAAAGTCCATTTAAATTTTGTGGATAATACATACCTACTTTGATAGGAGAAGACATACATTCACGGCCCGACACGAAAACTTGAAGCAAAATGAGGGTGCTTGTAAATGTGAGAAATATGGAGCAAAACATTTTGGCCTGCACACTTATTTCATGGAATTGAAAGTGATTGGAACAAAAGCTACATAAAAGGTAATGGTTCCATGTCAGTCAACACAATCATCTACAAAACCCTGGTTAGACCACACTTGGAGTACTGTGTTCAGTTCTGGTCACCTCATTACAGGAAAGACATGGAAGTGTTGGAAAGGGTGCAGAGGAGATTGACCAGGCTACTTGGTTTAGAGAGTATGCATTATGAGCAGTGATTGAGGGAGGTAGGGCTTTACTCTTTGGAGAGGAGGATGAGAGGAGACATGATAGAGGTATACAAGATATTAAGAGGAATAGATAGAGTGGACAATCTATGCCTCCACGGCACCACTGCTCAAGAGGGCATGGCTCTAAGGAAATGGGTGGGAAGTTCAAGGGAGATATCAGAGGAAGGTATTTTACCCAGAGAGTGGTTGGTGTGTGGTGCGCACGACCTGGGTCAGTGGTGGAGGCAGGTACGTTGGTGAAATTCAAAAGACTACTAGACAAGCATATGGAGGAATTTAAAATGGAGGGTTATGTGGGAGGCAGAGTCTAAAGGTCGGCACAACATTGTGGGCTGAAGGGCCTGTTCTGTGCTGTTATGATCTATATCAAAGCAAGGAATGTTCTGAAAACATTGTTAATTTTCCACATTCATTCGTCTTTCTTCAAATACCTCCTATTTTGAAAAAAATCTCCACTGCTTGGCGACTATACAACTTAGCCTAGTGACAAAGTCCATCCATTCCTCAAAAAATGTTTAATCCATTTAGTCTCTGTGCTCCCTACACACCTCACCCCCCCCCACCCCAATTAAATATTTAATTCTGTGTCCTCTTAAATGTGATGTGGCCCATGGGGTTGGGGCTGGGGAGGGGGAGGAAGGGAGGCTCTGGCCCCATTCAGAATGGCTGGTCTAAACAATTCAAGATTCCTTTTTTGTCAGGTAATAATACAGAAATTGCCTTCTGCCTGCTACAAAGCAACACCATTAGTGTTGCCCGGCGCCCCTTTTAGTAAGAGAAAGAGAAGAAAAACAAAGCCTGCTGAGCCAACTCAAGTCGAAGATTTCTTACACGTCAAATAAAGTTTAAAAAAAATCTGAACATGTTTTTTTCCCTTTCTCTCCCATTCACCTTCTCACAAAATCAAGACAATGATACCTATTTGGAAACAAAAATATAAAAAATACAACTGAAACCCTTGGAAAATTTTGAAATAAACAACAAAAAGAAATAAAAACGAAACTGGATCAGAAGCTGAAGCCAGACATAGCATCTCCAGAGCAGCCACAATGCCTAAAACTGCCAACCATGATAATAATCTATGAATGGACCCCATATCTTTTCAAACTGGAACTTTTAGTCTTCGATATATCTAATTTTTTTCAAACTTAAATATGCTATTATGTCATGTAGCCACTACCCATGAGTCAGTGGAAGTTCACTTTTCCACTTCATTAAAACCCCCCGTCTGGCTATCAGTGTACTAAAAGCTAAAAACCTTCTCGAGATACTGACAAAGGATAGTTGGATCGCGAATAAAACCAAACAAGGCAATTAAAGGGCAGGGATCTATTTTAGTCTTAAAAATTATTGATGAAGATTCAAAAATATTCTTCCAGAATCTTCATAATTTGGGACATTCCCAAAACGTGTGAATTAGTGAGGCCTCTAAAATTTTACACCTTTCACACATGTGCATAAAAATGAAATAATTTAAGTTTAGACATACACAGTGCAACTCTGATTATCAAAAATGGTAGGGACAGGGTTTTTTTTCCAGAGAACTGGTCATTTTTTAAAAACAGCCCAGTAGTAACAGCAAATCACTTGTAACAGTGTTAAAACAACAACAATCAACAAGGGAAGGCTTTTTAAGCATTAAAATAATGTTTAATTCTCACCAAAAAATTGCTGGCCATCCCCAATGGTCTGCTCCTGCTCGGGAGCTTGAGGTCTGCTGCTGCCAGCACTGAGGGCCCAAGCTCCGAAGGTCCACTACTGCCACCACCGGGGAGCCTGCCGTCCCCGGTCAGTTCAGCTCCGAAAAAGTTTTGGATAAACGAGGGCTTCAGATAAATTTTTAAAAAAATTTCAGATAACAGGATTTTGGAGAATCTGATTTCAGATAATCTGAGTTGTACTGTATGTATTCTGCTCACCACTTTAAATTGTAATAAACAATGTCTAGCACAAAATGATGAATCATTAATCAAACTAAGAGTGGATGCCAGTCCTCATCTGGGAAGATTATATCAGATCTTGTTCCCAGTCATTTTTAATCTTAACCATTTATTAGAGAGAGGAGTTCGATTAATATTAGTTTGGCTTTTTTTCTCTCTTTTAAAAAAAATAAGTTTATCAATCAGAGTTTATATGATGGTCCGAGAGAGCAGACTGCTTGTAATGTAATTCATGTGATTTTCATTTTTTCGATTTACAATGTTAATCAATAATTAATAATGAAAATTGGAAAGTTAATTAGTGCATTTTTACAATTATATATCCATATATTATGATGCAGCATGTATATGAAATTATATTAAACTCAATAAAAATATTTTAAAAAAGGAAAATTTTGAAATAATTTTGCAGAATTATGACTGTGTGTTCAAATTTATCCAAAGCAGCGATGAAATTTAATTGTTAAAGTTCAGAAATTTTGATAAACAACCAGCATCGGTAATAATGATTACAAAATGTACTGCATTGTCACAACACTGAGGTTCACTAATGTCCTTCAGGGGAAGTAATCTGCCAACTTCACCTGGTCTGGTCTCTATATTCAAAAATTAGTGGCAAGAGACACCAAATGGCAAGGCAGTCAAAAACGAATTGGAAGTGGAAAAATGGAAGAGGCCAAGATTTGATTAGCCATGAGCAGGCTCATAGGCCTTACATCGCCACCTTCTCATGGCGTCGCCACCTTCTCATGGCGTCGCCACCTTCTCATGGCGTCGCCACCTTCTCATGGCGTCGCCACCTTCTCATGGCGTCGCCACCTTCTCATGGCGTCGCCACCTTCTCATGGCGTCGCCACCTTCTCATGGCGTCGCCACCTTCTCATGGCGTCGCCACCTTCTCATGGCGTCGCCACCTTCTCATGGCGTCGCCACCTTCTCATGGCGTCGCCACCTTCTCATGGCGTCGCCACCTTCTCATGGCGTCGCCACCTTCTCATGGCGTCGCCACCTTCTCATGGCGTCGCCACCTTCTCATGGCGTCGCCACCTTCTCATGGCGTCGCCACCTTCTCATGGCGTCGCCACCTTCTCATGGCGTCGCCACCTTCTCATGGCGTCGCCACCTTCTCATGGCGTCGCCACCTTCTCATGGCGTCGCCACCTTCTCATGGCGTCGCCACCTTCTCATGGCGTCGCCACCTTCTCATGGCGTCGCCACCTTCTCATGGCGTCGCCACCTTCTCATGGCGTCGCCACCTTCTCATGGCGTCGCCACCTTCTCATGGCGTCGCCACCTTCTCATGGCGTCGCCACCTTCTCATGGCGTCGCCACCTTCTCATGGCGTCGCCACCTTCTCATGGCGTCGCCACCTTCTCATGGCGTCGCCACCTTCTCATGGCGTCGCCACCTTCTCATGGCGTCGCCACCTTCTCATGGCGTCGCCACCTTCTCATGGCGTCGCCACCTTCTCATGGCGTCGCCACCTTCTCATGGCGTCGCCACCTTCTCATGGCGTCGCCACCTTCTCATGGCGTCGCCACCTTCTCATGGCGTCGCCACCTTCTCATGGCGTCGCCACCTTCTCATGGCGTCGCCACCTTCTCATGGCGTCGCCACCTTCTCATGGCGTCGCCACCTTCTCATGGCGTCGCCACCTTCTCATGGCGTCGCCACCTTCTCATGGCGTCGCCACCTTCTCATGGCGTCGCCACCTTCTCATGGCGTCGCCACCTTCTCATGGCGTCGCCACCTTCTCATGGCGTCGCCACCTTCTCATGGCGTCGCCACCTTCTCATGGCGTCGCCACCTTCTCATGGCGTCGCCACCTTCTCATGGCGTCGCCACCTTCTCATGGCGTCGCCACCTTCTCATGGCGTCGCCACCTTCTCATGGCGTCGCCACCTTCTCATGGCGTCGCCACCTTCTCATGGCGTCGCCACCTTCTCATGGCGTCGCCACCTTCTCATGGCGTCGCCACCTTCTCATGGCGTCGCCACCTTCTTATGACGTCGCCACCTTCTTATTGTCTTCTCTCATTCACATCTTTCCTTGTTTTAATTTCTAAAATTCTAAATAACTTAATTTGCTCAATATGAATTATTCAACATCCCCACATATTGATATTTCTTTCAGGCTATATATTTCCCCATCTGGAACAGATCTAGAAATATATAATTATCTCTGAAGCAATAGATTTTTTATCATCTCTTCTATATCCTTCATCTCTCTTGAAAATAAGATCTTGGCATTATCTAATTTAACAAAGGAAAGACAGAACCATATTGGAGCAACTCAGCAGGAAGTAAAGGGAAATACCAGACATTTCGGATCTGGTATTTATGAAGAATATATTTGGCACGTTTTATCAGTTTCACAGTTTGGATATTCAGTATTCACTTTTTTATTGTTTTCCCATCTTAAAACTAGACATTAAATCTAAGGTGTCAGCTGTCCAGAGCATTTTATAGCTTGATCAAAACTCCATTCAATTGATCTTTTCCTGATGATGTGAGTAATGTCAAAAATAACAGGTCAGGCATGCTCGAGAATCCGACTGGAAAGCCAGAAACATAACTACTTCATAGCACAACCACATTCTGTTAAAAAAAACCCCAGAATATTCAACTATATGCAGAATTCTCAAATGAGATAGCAGAATGTGACAATTCACTCTGACACTGCTCAGAAGATTAAGCATAATAAATTTGAATGGAATAATGTCTTCCTATTTTAAAATAAAGGTAACTTAAACAAAGGATGTGTAATGTATACCTGTTCCTTATCCCAGTCCCATTCCCACAGCTGCCACCCACAATGGTCTGCAGAGATGGCAATGCTGAGCGGCTCAGCTGCTGCCGACTTGGGCCCCGCCGTCCACCAGGCATGGCATGGACCAGCTCCAATTTAAGCACCAGTGCAGTCTGCCCAAAACCAACACGTTCTGTGGTCTATAACAAAACAAATATTCAATTAGGATTGAGATAGCAAATTATCTTCTAGACTTGGTAAGAATTTAATCTGTCAGCCAGACATTGTGCTGATGTTAAATTGACATTGAATAGAGATAGTGTTACAAGATCAAACCAGCAACCACAAGAAGGCAAATCGCAGAGGGGTAAAGATGAACAATTACTTTATTAACAAAAAATTCACCTTCAAACTTTAATTCAAAATCCCCCCTTTTCTAACAATGCCCACTGGTTACTAATCAAATTTCTATAACAGTGTAAAACTAATAAATTCCCCAGCCTAAATATAACATATGGAATTAAAGTCTAAGCTACACTTCCAACCAGCCCACAGAAAAACTTAGACACAAAACAAACACGAAACACACAAGACTCACAAAACTTCGATCTCAACTGAAGCAAAGATCATAAACAAAATTCAGTTTGTTTGGTAAACTAAAGACAAAAGACCTTTGAGAGAGAGATAGAAAGAGCACAAAATTCGAAGTTGTCTTGTGTTGCTTGCAGAGAGAGGAACCACTGGCTTGGTCTGGATCCTTCTGGCTGCCTTCGGAAAGTTCATCCTTTTTGAAATCCCAACATTCTAAACTGTCCTCCAGACCATGACTCATGCTCTGGTCCTCCTTCCACTCCACAGCATCACCCTCAGTGATGGCTTATTGTCCAAGTCCAGAAATTTTTAGATCATTTTCTGCACATCCTCAGTCCGTCTCCCACTCTCTCAGCTGTCCACCTTCACCCTCTAAGGCAAACTGTCACTTTTTAACATAAAACCACACAACACATAGGCCACAACACAGAACTCTGTAACAATAGTCAAAATATGGCACAAAGAGGATAGACTGCCCTTCCATGGGGGAAAAATGAACTATCAAAAACAAGACAGCATCATTATAAAGTGAAGGGTAGCAGTTTAAAAGGGAATCAAAAAATTAAAAGGGAAGAGTAAAGCTTTTTTTCACAATCTGGAACCTGTTGCTAGACAAAGTGGAATCACATACAATTATTCTGGTCAAGGGATATTATGATAGACACACCAATGTACAAAGCCAAGAAGAATACCATCTTTGATGGGTAAAAAGGCTGGTATGGACATGGTGGGCCAAAGGGTGTGTCTCTGTGCTGGGCAAGTCTATAATTTCAACCAATCATCTGCATCTTGAGTCAGAGTGAATTGAACCTTTCTTCCGTAAATGAAAAACAAAAATAATCTGCAGGAATAATGTTATGAAGATTCATTGGCCTGAAATCTTAACTCAGTTTCTCTTTTCATAGGTGCTGCTTAACCAGACGAGCTTCCTCAGTATTTTGTATTTTTTCTTCCACATCTTCAGAATTATGCTGCATTTTAATGTAACAGACTATGTTATGAATAACAAAGCGTGGAAGAGGAAAGGAAAATCTAAAATTCCAATCAGATGCTTTTTGCAATAATTATATGATGTTTTAATTTGGATGACAGGTACCTACAACCTCAATGCAAAGTAAATGTTAGAATGATGACAAACAAAAATCAAAATCATCCAGGCCACAATTGAATCTGTAGATTCATTTTGGCTGTTATTACGGCACCTCAGCAAAACAGGTTGAAACACTGGAACAACCCTGGAAACAGGGGGATGCACAACAAAAGTCCTCCGATAGTTGTGTTAATTTCCATTTAAAAAAACTCTTAAATAGTCTGCTTGATTCAGGGATTTTCAGATTAGTTTCCACAATTCCATGGAGGAAATCATTTCAATTTATTTATAAACCCAGACAATAAAAGACTTCCCTTCTACTTAAATAGTAGAAACAATTCATATATTTCTAACATTCTATTCATTCTTCGCACTTCTCATATGCAGCACAAATCTACATACAATGCAAATCATCAGTACAAAATACCTCTCATTTCAAGAACACACAAAATAAATGAAGATGCACTGTAGCTAATAGACTTGAAAATGTTTGTATCAAGCCTTCAAATTCTCTATAAATAGGTCTTATAGTGAGAATTGTTGCATTCCAAATTACTAACGTGTCTTTCGTTCATCAGGTGATGCTCTATTAATAAATGACTTTACATTATGCTATAACATAATACATATTTCTTTTAAGACATACAGCACGGTAACAGGCCCTTTTGGCCCACGAGCCCGTTCCGCCCAATTAAGCAACAATCCTCGGTATGGTTTATTTTGAATGGTGGAAGGAAACCAGAGCACCAGGAGGAAACCTACACAGTCACGGGAAAAATGAACAAACTCCTTACAGACCGTGTAGCAATCGAACCATGGTCCCAGTTGCTGGCGCTGTAATAGCGTTACTCGAACTATGGCACCCCAATGTCACATACATTTTTTTTAAACATACACCACCTAAAGCTTTACTCAGTTTTGCTGATGAATACAAATATTTAGCCTTGAGAAAATACATGTAATGAACTCCCAGCTATCAGACCAAACTCAAGTACTATAAAAAGAGCCGCACAATTAAGATACCTATCAGATTTTTATCAAACAAGGGAAAAGCCAGATTGGACTAGATTAGAACTAGATAAAATAGGGGAGAAGATACCTGAACACATATTATATAAATGGGATGAAAAATTGGTACAACGTAGGAATTCTCCAGTATTGCATCATCTGCTCAATATTTGGAAGAAGATTCATGTAGAAAGGAATAAAACAAATTACTAACTACCAAAACTAATACTGACGCAAAATCAGCTAATCCCTTTTACAATAGATAACCTTTCCTTTAGAGAATGGGAGAAAAAAGGGATCAAAAGAATAGAAAATTGCTTTTCAGGAAATAAATTATTATCCTTTGAACAAATGAAGGATAAATACAACTCACGATACAGTGCTGGCATACTACCAACTGAAATCCTACTTGAAGGACAAATTGGGAAGCAGTCTGAGGTTACCAGAGGGAAGTAATTTTGAATATGTGATTACAGACACAATGATAATCAAAAAATTTATAACAAATATGTATATTAAACTACAAGAAAAGGAGAATGAGGAAACAAATGGTAAAACTAAACAAAAATGGGAACAAGATCTAAACGTAAAGATAAAGAAGGAAACATGGGAGAAGTTATGCTCAGGAACTATGAGAAATACAATAAATACGAGGTTACGTATGATACAATATAACTGGATACACAGGCTATATATTACACCTCAAAAGTTAAATAAATGGGAGCCAACAGTATCTGACAGATGTTTTCACTGTAAAAAGGAAACGGGAACAACAATTCATGCAATCTGGACATGCGAGAAAGTGAAAAAATTTTGGGAAGATCTAAACCAGATATTAAATAAAATCACAAAAAGCAATATACCAAAAAATCCAGAGATCTTCCTCCTAAGTAACATAAAAAACAAAGAATTTGGACTTGATATGGATGGTGCACAAAAAAGATTTGTTAGGATAGCCCTAAAAAAATGTATTATGTCAGCCTGGAAATTAGAAGATAACTTGAGAATACAACAATGGTATATAGAAATGAATAAATGTATTCCATTAGAAAAAATAACATATAATTTAAGAAATAATATTACAATATTTGAACAAATATGGGAGCCATACATGAAACACAATAGAGAAAACCTACCGGGGACATCTACCACCTAAAATGACAGAAGGAGAAGGGAATGAAAAGAACTGACTCAGTGGAATTTCTTGTTTATTTTTACTGAGTGATAACATTGTTTAACGGGTTTAATGTATCTTAGATTCTGAACTTTAAATGAATGGGAGGGGAGGTAGGGAGGGTGGGATGGGAGGAGGGGGGGGAGAAAACGACACTGTATATATTTGAAAAGGAAAATGTATGTATCTTGATCAATGTGGTTTATAGTGTGAAAAATAAAATAAGAACAAACAGATGGCATTTCATTTTCATAGCATTTTAAATGATCCCACATTTTGAGATTTATACCATAAAACACCAACCTTCGGAGAGTTAGTGATCCCATTTCAAATAGAGCTATCCCGGTTCAAACACTGTCATTAGCTTCAAGCTTGGCAGACATAAAGAGTTTCTTTAAGTATTCACAAAATAAAAATAAATCTAGCATATTTGGTGTACCCTCCACCTTAAGGCCAACGACAAAAGTGGATTTAAAACTGCGAACACACCTTTCAGGTGGCAGCCCTAAGGCTGCTGCAGCATTGCCCGATCCAGGTGGAACCATTCTGTTTCCCACAACAGTTCCAGCTGCATGGGGGATTATGGGTAGGGAAGATCGCCATTACTATGCCGCGTTTTGAGCCGCAGAGAGCGGCCGCAGTGCAGGAGCAGCCAGCCAGGCTGTCACAGCCTACACCAGCTGCCCCTGACGCCCCCCACAGACCTCCCTTGCCCCAACGGCCCCTGCCAATCTCCCCTCCCCAATGGGGCAGAGGCTGTCAGGCAGTGGGGAATTGGGTCGCAGGCTGATGGGCTTACAGCGACTGCACATTCAGGTGTGTTGGCAGAGCCGGGCACTCCACCAATGATCTCTCCCAGAGGAGGGTTGGCATCGGTGGCTTGGAGGCACTTCTGCCACATTCAAGTGAGTATGTCTTTAGCCACAAGGGGGGAGATTATGCGGCTTTGGAAAGGGTCCATGGTAATACAGTAAAACCCCTGTATCTGGAATTGAAGCAACTGGCAAAAAGAAATGCTGAAAATAAATAGGTAAAAAATATAAAAGGATAAAATTGGCGTTTCTTGCCATTAGTTCGCCAATCCATGCAATAAGCAAGCTCAAGCAACTGGAAAATTCACTTATCTGGCATTACCCATCTCCATAGTGCTGGACAGATAAACAAAAAATCACAACGAGGGAACTATTTAAAGTACAGAATTAAAAGAATACAAGAGGTTAGAACACAAAGTGCATGAGGATTCAAAACGCTAGTGAATAAAAGTACACCTTCCATCTGGATATAAGAAAGTTGATGGAAGGGGCTGATTTGATGGTGGCAGAAATGTTGTTCCACAGTTTGGGGGCTACATTAGCGATCTCCTCTGAGTTTATGATTTGAGCACGGAACAGCCAAGCGGCCCACGTGGTCTTGAAATGGAATAAGGAGATCCGTGATCAAGAGGGAATGTCCTCTCTTGGTTAATCCTTCCAAACTGCAACACCTCACACATTCCATCTGCCATTTTGCAGCCCAATTTTCCAGCTGCTCTAGACCCTGAGGCAAGCTCTGAAAACCTTCTTCGCTGTCTACTCACCTCCAGTCTTTGTGTCATCTACAAACTTGCTGATCTAATTGACCACACAATGGTCCAGATTGTTGATTATAGATGACAAACAACAATCGACTCAGCACCGACCAATCCCTGAGACACACTTCTAGTTACAGGCCTATCATCAGAGAGGCTATCAGTTACTGCAGTACTACTCTCTGGCTTTTCCTGCAAAACCAATGTTTAATCCAATTTTCTCTTCCCTCTGAAGTCTGAACAATTGAACCTTCTGAACCAACGTCTCATGGGATCTTGTTGCCTTTCCTTCATCAACCTTCCTGGTACCTCCTCAAGAAAGATTGGTTAGATATAACCTACCACACAAACCCATATTACTATCACTAATCATCCCTGGTCTATCCAAATACATGTATATCTATTGGTAGAAGTTTTATGCCCATCAAATTAGTTTTAGACTTTACAGAACAGGAAGAATTACTTAAGATCAGGGTTAGCTACCTAATCATTTAAATCTGTTACATGTTTTCTTCCTTCTTTCTCAACTCACAAATCTGGAAGTGCATGGGGACATTGACCACTTCCTCTGCACAGAATTCTTTTTGATCCAAAAAAGGAGTGTTATTTTCAATTCACTGGAAGTGCACTAGTTAGATTTAAGACCTTTTTATCTGGAATTTGTTTTTCCACTCATGTCCTTTTAAATCACAGTTCTAGAATTGATAAACAAATTATTACAACTTCTGTCTGCATTTCACAATGAAGGTTCACCTTTCCAATATCTTTGCACAGATGCTGTCTAATCTGCTGAGTTCCTCCTGAAGATGTTTTGCTTCACATAAGAGTTGCATTACTCGAGGAAAAGAGAAGGTGAATATGTATTTTTCAGAGACCATATAGATGAGCTTGATCCAGTGTCACTGCCAGCTTCAAGTCAGAACTGTAATCTGCAACACCAATTCCTAGATCTAGATCTGACACTCAGTGCAATATTCAAGTCAAAGTCATTTGTAAAATATCTTGGTTTTGGCTTCAAATATTGGTCTGCATTAAAGAAATAGCTGTTCTTCTCCTCCCGGCGTAAAGCAGAGACTGAGGACCAAAGCACCAGTGGGGAAGATGGTGAAAGTATGGTCGAGGGAGGGAGATGGAGGAGCATCTGCAGGACGGCTTTGAATCAGAGGGCTAGAACATATACAAGAACTCATCCATAGACTTGAATGAATATGCAACAGGTGTCACCAACTTCATCACGGCCTGTGTGCCCATGTGCACGTGCCCATGTGCACATACCAGGGATTCCCCAACCAGAAACTCTGGATGAATCAGAGAATATGCAACCAGCTGAGGGCAAGAACAAGGCTTCTTTGCAAGAAGTCCAGGTACGACGTGTAGAAGGCTATCTCTGAAGCAAAGTAGCAATTCCAGAGGAAGCCAGAGATAGAGACAGATACACGCCAGCTATGGCAGGGTGTGCAGGCCATTACAGCCTACAAAGCGAGGGCAAACACTATAGATGCCTGCAATGCTTCCCAATGAGCACCTTCTATGCCCACTTTGAGAAGAACAACCACTAAACAATACCTACTAGAATCCCTGAAAAGGCTGAAGACCCCGTGATATCTATCTCTGAGGGCAACATCAGAATATAATTCAAGAGGGTGAACCCTCACAAGGTGTCAGGCCCTGAAGGCATACCTGGCAGGGTACTGAAAATCTCCGCCAACTAATTAGCTGGAGTGTTCATGGACATTTTCAACCTCTCATTGTGGCAGTCATAGTTTCCCACCAGCTTCATCCCAATACCCGAATAGTGTTGGCTGCCTCAACGACTACCACCCAATGTTGGCTGGTCATGGCCAGAATAAAAACGTACCAAAGTAAAGATCTGAACCCTCTGCAATTTGCCTATCGTCACAAGCGTTCCACAGCAGATGCAATATTGCTGGCTCTCCACTCAGCACTGGATCACCTCAGGAACAGCAATTCATCGAAGACAGCTCGGTCTCAATACTATTATACCCTCAGTGCTGGTCAAGAAGCTGCAAACTTTACTCCCCTCTGCAACTGGATCCTTGACTTTCTCATTGGAAGACCACAGTCATAACAAATTGGAAACAACATCTCCTCCTCACTGATCAACACAGGTGTACCCCAAGGATGCATGTTTAGCCCACTGCTCTACTTGTTATATACCCGTGACTGTGTGGCCAGACACAATTCCAATGCCATCTACAAGTTTGCTGATTGACACCACAGTTGTTGGCAGAATCACAAATGGCAATGAGGAAGCATACAGGAGGGAGATAGATCAGCTTGTTGAACGACAACAACCTTGCGCTCAATGTCAGCAAAACCAAGGAGATTATTGAAGACTTCAGGAGGGCTCAGTAGTGGAGAAATTCAAGAACTTCAAATTCTTGGGTGTCAACATCTCCAAGGATCTATCCTGGAGCCTCCATGTTGATGCAATCACAAAGAAAGTCTGAGGAGGTTCAAAGACTCTCGTAAACCTTTATAGCTGTACCGTGGTTGATTGCTTCAGTCCCTGGTATGAAGACACCAAATCTCAGGACAAGAATAGACTCCAGAGGACTGTTAACTCGGCCTGCGTCATTACAGGCACCAGACTTCTCTCCATTGAGGACATCTACATGAGGTGGCGTCTTAAAAAAGCAGCCTCTATCCTCAAAGACCCCCACCACTCACTCTTCTACCATCAAGGAAAAGGTACAGGAGCCTAAAGACGAGCATTCAGCGGCACAAGGACAGCTTCTTCCTCGCTGCCACCAAATTCCTGAATAATCAATGAACCAGAGACACTGCCTTACTTTTCCTGCCCTCTTCTTGTTATTATTATTTTATATACTAGTCATTAGATGTTTGCAGTACGATGCTGCCACGAAACACCAAATTTCATGATTTGTTCATAACAATAAATCCTGATTCTGATAAATGAGTTTTTATTCACACCCTCCAGGGACAGGGAGAAATTTACCGCTTTGTGTACTTTCATGGGTCTCCTCTGGTGATTGAACACACGAAGAATTTATGGACAGAATTGTGAAGGCAATGGAAGCAACAACTCTTTAATTTTCATGAAAAGACACATTTCAAACAGTAACAGAATCTTATACTTCTCACAACAGACCAAGAGGCCATTTGACCTTTCAAATCTATGATACTTTTGAGAATAATCCCAACCATCCCAGTTTCCAACTCATTTCCCTGTAATTTATGGCATCCACCAACTCCCCAATCTACCCCCAGATTCTCATGCCCTCTTGCTTCCTGACTGCATTAGGCAGAATTCACAGAAATTAGTTAACCAACCAATCAACACATTTTTGGGATGCAGGATGAAATCGGAATACCCAGAGAAACCTATTTGGTCACAAAAGGAGCATTCATACTTTGAACTCATGATCAGGTTTGAAGCAGATTGCTGAAGTTGTAAGACACTAGCCGAACCACTGCATTGCCATTTTGAAGCGTAGCATTTCCTTTGAATCTTTCACAATACTTTTGATAATTTAACATTTAAATTACTAGGCTAGGTTAGTAAAAACAGAAGTGAATAAATTGTTAGGAAACTTTTCACAATAAAACTTCTAATTATGCAGCTCCCTGAACACCAATTGTCCTGCAGCTAGCATTAAGGATACCCCTGATAGTAGATCTATACGAAGCAAATAGACACTGCAGACAAAAGGTACGCCAAGCATTGGCAGTTCAGCATTGCCAAAGAACTTACCCAGACTCCCTGCATAGAAATAACACCTCTCTTCAGAAAGGGAGACCAAAGCTTCACACATTACTCAAGGTGTGATCTTACCGAGACACCCTACAACTGCAGCAAGATATCCTTGGATCTATATTCCATATCTTCCACAATGGCTGACAATTTCAGTCCCCAACTTATAAAAAGCACAACAAATTCAATCCAACAATTACCAAACATTCTATTTTTGATGAAAGTGATAAAGACTGTCTTTAATTATTAAGTGGCGCATTAAAAGCCTGCAAAATCTTCATTATTAAGTGGCATACATTCACCAAAAAAACTAACCAATTCTGGTGTTGTGCTGACTCCTTGGCTCATCTTCACTGCAATCTTGAGGCAAACATGAATTCTAGAGAGAGTGCAAGTGTACGCGATTATTTGTGTGTCTGTGAGAGAGATTTTATTTGTGTTGTTCTGGGTTCTGTCGCTCACAATGCAATCAAGTACAACAACCAGAAATCTCGTTATTAACTCTTTATTAAGTAGCAAGCTACCTGGAGCCCTCTCCGGATATCACACTGGAAACAGTCTCAACAAGGGGATGCGCCAGATATTTAACAAGGCAGTTAGAGAAAAGGTTACCATCGCCCCCCCACCCCCCCCCAACAACAAGTCACCAACCCACGTGATCTCAAAGTAAAGCGTTACATGTAGGACAAGCAGAACCCTGTTCTCTCAATCGGAAGGACGATTTACTATTCTTAAACTCAGCGAAAAAGCCAGAATATCTTATCTTTTATCAGCATCTATTTTCATTCAATTCCTAGGCATCTCAAGGCTGCACCAGGCAGCACCAACATGAGAACGTCACCAACCCACAGCACTGCTTTAAGCTTTCACCCCCCTCCCCATACACTGAATCCCTCCTGGCTCCCAAGAGTCTCAATTTTGTGTTGTGTTTGTGTCTGTGTGCGTGGGCGTTTGAGTTTTGTGTGTGTGTGAGCTTGTGTTTTATGAGGAATTGGCCATGCTGAGTGGATGTGTTTTTCCAAGCTCTCTGAGGAAAAAGTGCTAAAAGACGACCAAAAAGTGTTTTCTAATAGAATTTTTGCTTGAAAAAGCGGGCATACAACATTGAATAATTAGTACTGAGAGGTGCGCAACTTCAGAGGTCGGGCGAGCGGAGGTGAGCGGCCCGGCGATTGGAGGGGAGCGGCCCTGCGAGCGAGCGACGCGGCGGAGGAGTGGGACTTCCAGGCTTTGGCTCAACAGGCTTAGGCAAAAGCAGGAGAGGAGAAAGGTAAGCGGCATTATTTTAACTCACTCTTGCCTATGGGGTTAGTGCTTTGTACTGGGTGTCAGATGTGGGAACCATGGGTGAGTTCCATCCTCCCAAACAGCCACATCTGCATCAGGTGCACCGAGATGTAGTTCCTTAAGGTCCGAGTTGGGGATCGGGAGCTGCAGCTTGAGGACCCGCGGCTGGTAAGGGAGAGTGAGGAGTTAATAGATTCAACTTTCAGGGACATAGTTACCCTGAGACCAAATGTGTCAGGTAAGTGGGTAACTGTCAGGGGAGGGAAGAAAAATGCCTGGAAAATGGAGAGCACAGCTGTGACTACTCCTCTCAGCAACAGGTATATTGTGTTGGATGCTGTTAAGGGAGATGACCTGACAGAAGCTGGCCGCAGTGACCAGGTCGCTGGCACTGAGCCTGGCACCGTGGTACAAAAGGTAAGGAGGAATGCAATGGTCATTGGGAACTCCATTGTCAGAGGTACAGACAAGAGATTCTGTGAGCCAGATAGGTATACCCGCATGGTGTGCTGCCTCCCTGGTGCAAGGGTACAGGATATCTCAAATCGGGTCGAGTATTCTAAAAGGAGAGGGCAAGCAGTCTGATGTCTTGGTACATGTGGGTATCAATGACATAGATAAAAAGAGGGAGGAGGTACTGAAAAAGGATTACAGCGAGCTGGGACAGAAGCTAAGAAACAGGACCACCAGGGTGGTGATCTCTGGATTGCTACCTGTGCCAAGTGCAACTGAGGACAAAAATGGAAGGTTAAGACAAATGAATGTGTGGCTGAGGGGCTGGTGTAAAGGACAGGGTTTTGGCTTCTTGGACCATTGGGATCTCTTTTGGGGAAGGCATGACCTTTACAAGAAGGATGGGTTACACCTAAACCCAAAAGGGGTCAATATATTGGCAGCTAGGTTTGGTACAGCTGTCGGATGCGGTTTAAACTAATTTGGCAAGGGGATGGGAACCTGTATGATAAAGCAAAGGACAGGAAAGATAAAATAGGAAAAGTTAGGTTAGGCAGCGAAAGTAAAAAATCAGAAAGAGCAAGGAGGGTGAAAAAAGCAAATCTGAAGGCTTGAAATCTTAATGCAAGAAGCATTCGGAACAAGGTAGATGAATTAGCTGTGGAAATTGAGACAAACAAATACGATTTGATTGGGATTACAGAAACATGGCTGCAAGGTGGGCAAGCCTGGGAACTTAACATCCCGGGGTATACGTTATTTAGGAGGGATCGGCAAGAAAGAAAAGGGGGTGGGGTAGCATTGATGATGAGAGAAGGAACCAACACGATTGACAGGAAGGATATTAACTCGGAAGATGCGGAATCTATATTGGTAGAACTGAGGAATAGCAAGGGGCGGAAAACGTTAATGGGGGTGGTATCTAGGCCTCCAAATAGTAGTGTAGAGGTGAGGGAAGGCATAAAAAGAGAAATTAGAGAAGCGTGCAATAAGGGAACAGCTGTCATCATGGGAGACTTTAATTTATATATAGATTGGACTAGCCAAATTAGTAAAAATACTGAGGAGGAACTCCTTGAATGTTTATGGGACGGTTATCTAGACCAATATGTTGAGGAACCAACTCGGAAGCAAGCCATTTTAGACTGGGTATTATGAAATGAAAAGGGGCTAATCAGCAATCTTGTTGTGCGAGGCCCTTTGGGTAGGAGCGATCACAATATGATCGAATTCTCACTCGACATGGAGAGTGAAGAAATTAAAACCGAGACTAAGGTCCCGAATTTAAATAAAGGGAATTATGATGGTATGAGACGGGAGTTGAGTAAGATTGATTGGGTGGTGTTTATGGGGGAGTTGACGGTGGATAAACAATGGAAAGCATTCACAGATCTAATGGAAGAATTGCAGAAATTGTTTATACCAGTTTGGCATAAAAATAAACCAAAAAAGGTGACTCCACCGTGGATAACAAGGGAAATTAGAGACAGCATTAGGTCCAAAGAGAGAGCATATCAATTGGCCAAAAAAAGTACCAAATCCGAAGACTGGGAACAGTTCAAGATGCACCAAAGGAGAACAAAGGGATTAATCAAGAGAGCAAAAATAAATTACGAAAGTAAGCTTGCGGCAAACATAAAAACCAACTGCAAAAGCTTTTATAGATATGTCAAGAGGAAAAGACTGGTGAAATCCAGAGTAGGTCCCTTGCAGTCGGAATCAGGGGAATATATAATGGGGAATAAAGAAATGGCAGACCAATTAAATTCTTACTTTAGTTCTGTTTTCACAAGAGAGGATACAAATAACCTCCCAAGGATGTTGGGAAACAGAGACTAATGCAAGGGAGGAACTGAAAGAAATCAGTATCTCTAAGGACATGGTCTTGGGGAAATTGAAGGCCGATAAATCCCAAGGGCCTGATAATCTACATCCTACGGTTCTTAAAGAAGTGGACATTCAGATAGCAGATGCTTTAAGAATTATTTTCCAGAACTTGATAGACTCAGGATCAGTACCCATGGATTGGAGGGTAGCTAATGTTACCCCACTATTTAAAAAGGGGGGGGGGGGGTAGAGAAAAAGCGGGGAATTATAGGCCGGTGAGCCTTACATCAGTAGTGGGCAAAATGATGGAATCCATTATTAAGGATCCATTATGACTAGCAGAGAAGGGATCGGACGGAGTTAACATGGATTTACAAAAGGTAAATCATGCTTGACAAATCTAATGGAATTCTTTGAGATGGTGACAGGTAAAATAGATGGGGGAGAGCCAGTGGATCTGGTGTACCTGGACTTCCAAAAGGCCTTCAATAAGGTCCCACATAACGACTGGCATCAAGGCTCATGGGATTGGGGGCAAGATATTGATGTGGATTGAGAACTGGCTGGCAGATAGAAGACAGAGAGTTGGGATAAACGGCTCGTTTTCTGAGTGGCAGGCGGTGAACAGTGGGGTGCCACAGGGATCTGTACTGGGACCCCAGCTGTTCGCAATTTACATTAATGATCTAGATGAGGGGATTGGATGTAATATCTCCAAATTTGCAGATGACACTAAGCTAGGAGGGGTTGTGTGCACGGAAGAGTGGGTCAGGAAGCTTCAGTGTGATTTGGATAAATTGGGGGACTGGGTAGATACATGGCAAATGCACTACAATGTGGATAAATGTGAGGTTATCCACTTTGGTAATACAAACCGGAGGACAGATTACTATTTGAATAGCATTAGATTGGGAGATGGGGAAGTGCAGAGAGACCTAGGGGTTCTTGTGTACCAGTCACTGAAGGTGAGCATGCAGGTACAGCAGGTGGTTAAAAAGGCAAATGGTATGTTGGCCTTCATATCAAGAGGGTTTGAGTATAGGAATAAGGATACCTTACTGCAGCTGTACAGAGCCTTGGTGAGACCCCACCTGGAGTATTGTGTGCAGTTTTGGTTGCCTTTTCTAAGGAAGGATGTTCTTGCAATGGAGGGAGTGCAGAGGCGATTCACCAGGCTGATACCTGGAATGGCAGGAATGAGTTAGGAGGAAAGATTGCGCAAATTGTGATTGTACTCGCTGGAGTTTAGAAGATTGAGAGGGGATCTCATTGAGACATACAAAATTCTGGCAGGACTGGACAGAATGGATGTGGAAGGATTGTTTCCAATGGTGAGGGAGTCCAGAACCCAGGGCCATGGTTCGAGGATAATAGGCAAACCATTTAGGACCGAGATGAGGAGGAATTTCTTTACCCAGAGGGTGGTGAATCTGTGGAATTCATTGCCACAGAGGGCAGTAGAAGCAGGTTCATTGAATATATTTAGGAGGGAATTAGATATATTTCTTCAGTATAAGGGAATTAGGGGTTACGGAGAGAAGGCGGGGACGGGGTACTGAACTTTAAGATCAGCCATGATTTCATTGAATGGCGGAGCAGGCTCGAAGGGTCGAATGACCTACTCCTGCTCCTATCTTCTATGTTTCTATGTTTGTGAGAGATCTTGCTGTGCGAGTGTCTGTGGCAAGGTGAGAATGACTACCCTTGATATCAAGGCAGCAGGTGACCAAGAGTAGCATCAAGGAAATTTGCTCAAAAGGAAACATAGGAACATAGGAAGTAGGAACAGGAGGAGGCCAAAAATGGCCCATCGAGCCTGCTCCGCCATTCAATATGATCATGGCTGATCTAATTTATGACCTAACTCCACCTACCTGCCTTCTCCCCATATCCCCTAATTCCTCTATCATGTAAAAATTTATCTAACCGAATTTTAAATATGTTTAATGAGGCAGCCTCAACCACTTCCCTGGTTAGAGAATTCCAAACATTCGCTACTCTCTGGGAAAAACTATTTTTCCACATCTCTGTCCTAATTCTACTCCCCCGAATCTTGAGACTGTCCCCTCTCATTTTAGTTTCCCCGGCCAGCTCAAAAAACCTTCCTACATCTATTCAATCCATACCCTTCATAATCCTATATGTTTCTATAAGATCTCCTGAACTCGAGCGAATGCAATCCTAGATGATTTAATCTTTCATCATAAGTCAACCCCTTCATCCCAGGGATCAACCTAGTAAACCTCCTCTGGACCGTCTCCAAAGCCAGTATATCCTTCCTCAAATATGGAGACCAGAACTGGACACAGTACTCCAGGTGCGGTCTCACCAGTACCTTATACAGTTGCAACATTACCTCCCTACTCCTGAATTCAATTCCTCTAGCGATGAAGGCCAACATTCTATTTGCCTTCTTAATAACCTGATGCATCTGCAACCTAACTTTTTGGGATTCATGCACAAGCCCTCCCAAGTCCCTCTGCACAACAGCTTGCTGTAGTTTTTCACCATTTAAGTAATATTCAGCTCTTTTATTTTTCTTGCCAAAGTGGATAACCTCACACTTACTAACATTATACTCCATCTGCCAGACCTTTGCCCACTCATCCAGCTTAACTCTATCCCTCTGCAGTCTCTCCACATCCTCATTACAATTTGCTCTTCCATTCAATTTGGTGTCATCCGCAAACTTGGCTCCACCACATTTTGTCACCTCCTCCAAGTCATCAATGTAAATGATGAACAGTTGTGGGCCTAACACTGACCCCTGCGGCACCCCACTTACCACTCTCTGCCAACCTGAAAAACTCCCACTTATTCCGACTCTCTGCCTCCTGTCAGACAACCAACTTTCAAACCAGGCCAATAGACTTCCCCGGACTCCACTTTTCTGTAACTTACTGAGAAGTCTCTTGTGCGGCACCTTATCAAACACTTTCTGGAAATCCAAAAATACAACATCAACCCTGTTCCCCTCTATCCACCGCACCCATTATATCTTCAAAGAATCCTAACAAGTTTGTCAAACAAGATCTTCCCTTTCTAAAACCATGCTGCGTCTGCCTGATTGAACCTTTACGTTCCAAAAGTTTCACTATTTCATTTTTAATGACGGCTTCAAGCATTTTTCCAACTACAGACGTCAAGCTAATTGGCCGATAATTTCCAGTCTTCTGCCTACATCCCTTCTTAAAAAGTGGCGTGACATTTGCTGTCTTCCAGTCTGCCAGGACCTGCCCAGAATCCAAGGAATTTTGGTATATGACCACCAATGCATCAACTATAACTTCTGCCATTTCCTTCAGAACCCTTGGATGCATATCATCAGGACCAGGTGATTTGTCTGGCTTTAGTCCCATTAGTTTCTCCATCACTACTTCCTTTGTAACAACTATTTTATTAAGGCCTTCCCCAACATTCGCATCCTTAACTCCGCACTTGGGCATGCTTAATGTGTCTTCCACCGTGAAGACTGACACAAAATATTTGTTCAATGCCTCAGTCATTTCCTCATTTTTTGCTACCAGTTTTCCTTTCTCATCCTCCAAGGATCCTATGCTAACTCTGGCCACCCTCTTCCGTTTTATATATTTATAACATTTTTTGCTTTCTGTTTTTATATTTTGTGCCAATTTACTTTCATAATAATCCTTTTTCCCATTTCTTATTATCCGCTTTGTAACCCCTTGTTGTCTCTTAAACTTATCCCAATCTTCCAGTTTCCCACTGCTCTTTGCAGCTTTGTACACCTGCACCTTCAATTTTATACTCTCCTTTATTTCCTTTCTTAACCACGGTTGATTTTTTCCCTCTCTTGCTGCCCTTTTTCCTGACCGGAATATATTTTTGTTGAGCATTACAAAATATTTCTTTGAAAATCTTCCACTGTTCCTCAACTGTTTCATCAATTAGCCTGTGCTCCCAGTCCACTCTGCCCAATTCCTCCCTCATCCTATGGTAGTCACCCCTGTTTAGGCATAATATATTAGTTTTAGATCTAACTATTTCCCCTTCCATCTGAATGAGAAATGCAATCCTACCAAGATCGCTATTTCCTAGATGGTCTCTGACTATTACATCATTTACTCTACCTATCCAAACTCCCACGACCAACTTGATTTTCCCAATCTATGTGGAAGTTAAAGTCCCCCATGACTACTGCCGTATCATTATTACATGCCTCACTTATCTCTCTATTTATTTCGTGTGCCACTAAACTATTGTTATTTGGTGGGCGATAGATAACACTCACCAATAATTTTTTCTCTTTGTTATTCTTTATCTCTACCCAAATGGACTCAACATTATGCTCTTTAGATCTTATATCATCCCTCACTACTGGCTGGAGCTCATCTTTGATTAAGAGTGCAACTCCACCTCCCTTACCATCCTGTCTATCTCTTTGCCCCACCTGATACCCTTGAAAGTTTAATTCCCATTTAGGGTCACCTTGTAGCCATGTTTCTGTGATGGCTACCCAATCATAGGCATGGGTACCGATTTGCGCCTCAAGTTCATTAACCTTATTTGTAATACTGCGGGCATTCAGATAAAGTGCCCTTATGCTCTTTGTCCTTTTAATATCTAGTGACTTCTGTAACCTTTTCTTTTGATTTTTCTGCCCACTATTTTAGTTTGTAATTTTCTTAGCCCGAAAACTCACTGCTCCATCTGATTTTTTTACTTTCTCCTCCCAACATTACTTTTGGGGTCTTAAGTGAAATTGCTTCAGAGGTACACACGAAGGCAGCTTTGCTGCAGGTTGATCGTCCTACCCAATGCCACTGGAGTAGCAGTTTCTTAGGAAAGTGGCCTGGGCCCACCATTAACCAGCTTCCTTCTCAGTCATTGGTAGGATCACACAATGTTCAAATCTGTGCTTCACATTAAATGGAGCAATCTGTGAAATTTCAGCAAAATTCAGGCATATACATATGCAAATAACATAGAGCCATATAAATGGCAGAAGATAATCTCCACCAAAATGCAGTTTAACCACACCCTTGATTAATGGTTTAACCATTATCAGAATGCAGCACTGATGACCTTTGGCTAAATAGATCAGAAACTCTACTGAACCACTGACAGAAAATGGTTTGGCTACAAAAGTCAAGTTGAATATTCTGAAACAAGTGACTCACCCCTTTGCACCCCAAAGCTTTCTAAAATTTACCAAATACAAGTCAACAACATGTACTCGACTTGATTGGATGAATGCAACTATCAAGGTCAGTCTCATCCAGGTAATTAGTATGCCAGCCATGATTTGAATTCCTCCAGTGGACTGCACTGTGCACCATTTTCAGCATGTTCTGCAGTTATATGCCAAAGCCACCCTGACAGCATCTCCCAAATGCAGGATCTCTACAGACAATAAGGGCAAGTATAAGTCAATTAGAACAGCACCAATGGAAGGTTCTTCTCTATGACATGTATCCTTCTAGTTTGCAACTATATTATTGTCCATTTCTTGCAATGTTATTAACTTCTGGAATACATCATTCCACAAAACAGGAGTATGGCTCCTCAAAAATGTTGTGAGCCACCACCTTCTCAAGAGCAATAAAATGAAATGACATAAAAGAAAACTTGCCCATTCACTGTGTAACCAAATATGTGTTCTGATTAAAACAGGAAGCATCAATTAAAATGTTCAGATATTTCATAAAATTATAAAAAATTCAGAATATGTTCACTTTTGCCATAGCAATTCCAATGCTGCCATCTCTTCTACCCCTATAATCTTTGGCCATTATCCATATCCTTTGGCAAACAGGAAAATTCCTTTAAAGCACTCATCAGTGTTTGGAGAGTAGATGCTAACAACTACTGTATTTAGGTGAGAGATACCTTCAATCTCGCACAATTCAACAACTGGTGAAAAATTGGTCAAACATATATGATTATGAACCATACCAGAAAATCTGGAAACACAGGATGGGCAGCATCTGCAAAAAAAGTTTCAGTCTTGAACAGTTAACTACCATATATGACAATATACAAGACCACTCTTTCCCACCCCCCCCCCCCCCCCCACCATTTCAGCAAGGAAAATAAAGAATTTTTTTTAGTGTATTTACAGGTAAATTGGCAAACAGGTTCCTCCTGCACCTCTTGTAGGTGTCCATGATGCCGTTGGCCAAGTTCACAACTCTTCTGTCCTCCATACCAGTCAGTGATGCAACCACAGTATACCTGCAGATATCTGTTAGTCTTTGGTGACGTACCAAATCTCCTCAAACTCCCAGAAAGTATAGCCACTGGCGAGCCTTCTTCATGATTGTATTGACACAGAGGCCCCAGGACAGATTTTCAGAGATGATGACACCCAGGAACCTTAACTCTTTTTGCTGTTGACCACTTGATGAGGACTGGTATTTGAAGTCCTTGACCCTCTGCATTACTGATGAGGAAGATTAGTTTGTGTTCTCCTGATTTCCACAATTAGCTCCTTAGTCTTGCTAATGCTGAGTGCAAGGTTGCTGCTGTGACACCACTCCACTAGCTGCTCAATCTCCCTCCTGCTCGTTTCCTCATTGCCAAGTTTGATTCTGCCAAAAAAAGTGGTGACATGGGTGTCCAGTGAGTAGAGCTGTGGGCTAAGCATGCATCCTTGAGGTGAGCCTGGGCTGATTGTCAGTGAGGAGGAGACGTAGTTTCTGATTTTTTCTGACTTTAGTCTTCCGATGCAGAAGTCAAGGATCCAGTTGCAGAAGTCAAGGTTTTGGAGTTTGTTGACAGGCCCTGAAGGAGTGACGGTCCTGAAAGCTGATCTGTATGAAGAGATGAAGAGTAGCCTGATGCACGTATTACTGTTGTCTAGGTGATCCAGAACTGAAGGGAGAGCCAGTGATATTGCATCTGCTTTGGCAGTAGGCAAATTGCAGTCGGTCCACATCTTTACTTAGGTACGAGTTAATTTTGACCATGATCAACCTCTCTGTTATGGGAGGAGAGAGAAACTCAGGGAGAAGTCAATGTTAATGCCATTTGGTTGGACAGTGTCTAGATGGAATATTAAGTGTTGTTCCTCCAATTTGCAGGTAGCCTTGGTTTGGCAGTGCATGTTGGTGTGGGAATTAAAACAGTTGGTCGCTGGAAGGTCCCCATTAGTGCAGTAGAGCAAAAGGGCTCCACAAAACAATCTCCCAGTCTCCCGGGTTGGCAGGTGAAAGGTGAATATTGATGGGGGCCTGGAGGGGAAGGAAATGGTAAAACGAAAAGCTAGAAGGTGATAAGAGGATGAGGCAGAGGACTGTGGAAGGTGCACTCTGAAAGGAGGAAGGAAATGGGTCTCCCAGTCGCCAGCCACTTTAATTCAACTTCCCATGCCCATACTGACATGTCTCTCCCTGGCCTAGTGTACCACCAAATTTAGGCCACTCAAAAATTGAGGAACAGCATCTTATGTTCTGTCTTGGCAGTATCCAACCAGATTGCATGAACATAATTTCTCCAATTATCAGTAACCTTTCCCTTGTTTTCACAACCAACACCACCCCACCCAGCTTTCTCTCATCTCTCTGGCCTCATTCCTCTTTCCTTTTCCACTATCCACCTGCTTTTCACCCACACCTTCCTTTCTTGTTCCCCACCTACTGCCCTGCCTCAGCCCTCTTCCTCCTACCTTTCATTCCCACCCCCTCCCCCCCAACATTTCTTTCCCTCTCCTCTCTCTTCACCTCACCTGCAAATCTGTGCTCCTCCTTATACCCTTATCATTCAGGTGACTGCCCTTGCTTTTCCTGATGAAGGATTTCAGCACAAAATGCTAACTATCACCTTCTATGAAGGCTGCCTAACCCACCGAGTTCCTCCAGCATTTTGTGTGTTGCTCCAGTTTCCCAGCATCTCTTGTTTATGTCAAGTGTCGTTCTTTCATACGTCCACATTAAGGTGAACAAGACGAGTCATTCATTTGTTCTCGTTTTGTATTTGCATGGTTTTTTTAAAAAAATGATGTCAATTGTTAAAATCCTTGGTTTGTTGATTGAAATTTGCCAGCCAAATATCGAAAGACATTTCAAGATCTTGAGCATAATTTTGCAAACCAATGATTCATCTGCTGGTCATTTCTGGAGAGAACTGGCAAAAAACCTCAACTGTCAAGGCCAATTTGTAGTAAGTAAAGGGAGGATATTGGTCCATTACAGCCTCCAAACCCCTTCTGTGATATTTCGAAATCAGCCCTTGGGAAATAAATAGGTTTTCCTGCAAATAATGAACAAGTCAAATCCAGCGGCTCAACTTAAACTTAAACTGAGGAGCGCGACCAGAGATGGAGGAGGGAGGCCATTCAGCCCCTCGAGCCAGCACCGCCATTCACTGATCACCCCTTTAACCCGGAGGATTGGCCTGCACCAGGTGCACAACTCCGGGAGTCGGCAGGTTTCCTCCACCCCACCCCCACTCCTTCTGCCGGGGTCTCTGGTTCCCCCCCCTTCCCCAAGGCCTGGGGGGTCTCTGCCGCTCCCAAGGGGCCGGGCACGCTGGCTCATGCCTGGGGTCGGGCCGCGGCGCCTCCAAAACCACTCACTCATCAATCGGCCTCGTCCACGTCGCTCACCGCCCCTCACATCAGTACCGAGCGCGGCTTTGGTCCGCTCGAAATCCCGGCTTCAGCCGCCTCCACACCGCCCCCCCCCCCCAACCCACCCATGGCCGAGGAGGCGCGGACTCGGGGCGGCCGCACGACGTGGCGCTCGCGCCCTGGGCGACGGCGCAGCCCAGTCAGCCGGTTACCGGAAGTCCCACCCCGGGCGACGCCGCAGCCCAGTCAGTCGGCGACTGGAAGTCCCGCCCTGGGCGACGCCGCAGCCCAGTCAGTCGGCGACCGGAAGTCCCACCCTCGGCGACGCCGCAGCCCAGTCAGTCGGCGACCGGAAGTCCCGCCCTGGGCGCCCACAGTGGGGGGGAAGACTGCGTGTGGGGTGGGGGGAGAGCCATAGGCTGCAGTGGAGCGGAAGTGGGGCCGGATCCGGATCTGGGGGTCTGAGCGCTGCGGCCAGACCCGGAGCCGGACCCGGATATGGGGGACTGAGCGCTGCGGCCAGACCCGGAGCCGGAGCCGGAGCCGGAGCCGGAGCCGGAGCCGGAGCCGGAGCCGGAGCCGGAGCCGCAGCCGGATCAGCGCGTGAATGAGGTTTCCCCACCCAGGTCACCATGGCTTCTTGGTCTCTCCCCGTTGTGGAGGGAGGGAAGGAGGAATCCCATGGCAGGGCGAGGGGGCTACGGCTCGGGGTGGGAGAAGGAGTCGGAACTGCCGGCTGGATATAAAGGACCCAATTGGTCGGGGCTTTTTGCAGCCCAGCCATTCACCCCCCACCCCGGACAATTAATCTTCACCCCGACCCGATCTTCCTCAAATCCCCCCCCCTCCCCGCTCCAGTTTAAATTCCACATGGAGATGGAGCTGAGAAGTGCCGCATTTTGGGAAGGGATGCCCTAGAATGGAGGGGTTCATCATGGTGCAGAAGTGGCAGAGGATGGGAAGAGGTGGAAGTGTGGACTGAGTGTCCAGGTGGTTTGTCTCCCGAGATGGAAACAGAGCGAGAGAGGTCCATGAATTGGAGGGTCATGGCAGCAAGAACTCCTGGTGGGTGCATCATTGAAGTTCTCCTTGTCGGCGTGGCATCACCAACCAAATGCCAAGTGGAGTTGGGACCCTTGCCCGTACATGGGGCTAGATCAGGGGTGTCAAACTCAAGTTCACCGAGGGCCAAAATTAAAAACTTGGACTAAGTCGAGGGCCGAACCAAATATTTATTGAAAATTTTCAACAACATCTGCATGTTTTCTCTTCTTTCAACATATGTAATGTTAAACTTTAGGATATAACTTTAGGAGGATAATGTTACAGGTCAGGAGTAGGTAGCTCAAGTTCACCCTTTGCTTGACCTGAGGGAAACCTATTTGGTCCCTGTGGAGATGTAGTCAGCATTCACAGGCTGTGTCCATTTTGGCCTGCATCAGGACTCAGCGTTTCCTGCTCACTCCTCAGGCTCTAGGCCTCTATTCACCCTCGACCCAGTCCTTTACCCAACCTCTACTCACCCCTCACTCCACTCGCTCCGCCTCTACCCACCCCATCCTATACACGCCCCTCTACTGCCTCTCCCCTCAACCTGTTCCTCCCTCTACCCGTCTCACCCTCTAATCACCCCTCCCCTACTCGTCCTGCCCCTCCCCTTTTACCTTTTCCCTATCCACTCCTCCTTTTACTCATCCCTCCCTCTAACTGCCCCTCGCACCACCATAACTTCCCCTGCCCATTACTCCTCACCTACACCCTCTGCCCACCCCTGCTTACCCACCCACTCAGGCCCAGCGCGCTGCAGATCAGCCTTTGCAGACAGCCACTATCTCTCTTCACGTGCAGGGCCGAACCAGCCGTCCCTGGGGTCTGCGCGGGTGCAAGTGCTGAAGGCCGTGACGACCGGGAGAAGTGCGCTCGCACTGTGGAAGGGCCATCCGGTGCCAGTCGCGCGGGGCTCGCGCTGCCCGGGGGCCGTGCGCAGCCTGCCGTGCCCGTCGCGCCGACGGGAAATCACAGGCGCTCGCCCATCCGCCGTACCGCTCGACAGGGGGGAGAAGTGACTGGTTGTGCGGGGAGCCTTCCAACTGGCTTGCCGGCTGATGACATCGACAGATTTCTCGTGTTACAATGGGGAAGGATGTGCAATGAAGTGGGAGGATGGTGGGGGTGACATGACCAAAAAACAGCATGGGCTCTCACTGCAGGGCGGGCCACCTCTAATACATTTTTGAAATGATCTTGCGGGCCAAATTTGGCCCGCGGGCCAGAGTTTGACATGTGTGGGCTAGATGGTTTCCCAACCTGCATGAGGACTGTATTGATGGCAGTGGAGGAATCTTCATGTGGACTGACTGGTGCACTTGACATCAGATTGGGTGAGAGAATATTCGTTCAGCATCTGGTTTAAGGAAAATGGTGGTAACTGCAGCCAATTGAGAAGTGGAGTGAAGACCGTCTCACCTCTTGGCAGAATGAAAATTTGGGAGGACTAGGTGGTTTCCCAGCAGCATCATGAGGGCCCACACACAGAGCCCATCGGTCGGGGAGGAGGCATCAACGAGACCCACGGGATGAATGCTCGGTCCCATCTCCACCTCTGAATTTTACATCAAAAGGGAGTCCTGGGGGAAGAAGCAGAGATTGGGAATGCCGGCAGTGAGCACTTGTGCGCTTTCGGACAATGGGAATTTTGAATAAACTGTCCTGTGGGCATCGACTTAGGAATCATGAGCCAGCTGAATTTTAAAACCACATTATTGGGAGCACCCAGACACAATAGGTTGTTTCTCCAGTTTGCAGCTGGTCTCCGTTTGGCAGTGTGTGAGAACACGGAACTGGTCTCCGTTTGGCAGTGTGTGAGAACACGGAACTGGTCTCCGTTTGGCAGTGTGTGAGAACACGGAACTGGTCTCCGTTTGGCAATGTGTGAGGATACGGAACTGGTCTCCGTTTGGCAGTGTGTGAGAACACGGAACTGGTCTCCGTTTGGCAGTGTGTGAGAACACGGAACAGGTCTCCGTTTGGCAGTGTGTGAGAACATGGAACTGGTCTCCGTTTGGCAGTGTGTGAGAACACGGAACTGGTCTCCGTTTGGCAGTGTGTGAGAACACGGAACTGGTCTCTGTTTGGCAATGTGTGAGGATACGGATACGGTTTGGCAGTGGGTGAAGACATGGATGTATTGATGCCTGATCATAGACAGTCACTCAATCCAATTGGACATTGACACCTTCATTTTTGCCACCACTGTGGCACATGGTCCTTATTCCCTTTTGTTGTTTGAAGGGCTTCCCCTCAGTATTAGCCCTTCAATGCCTGGTAATGGAAGGACTTTAGGCTGTGGTCCTTCCCTGCAGTGCCCTCATGTGGGCTGCGCAAGTCTGTGTGTCCCTCAGCATGGAGACCTGCAGCCTGGCATGCCCTAGTCAGCAGTAATTCTGTACGGACATCTCCGAGGGCTGAGAGACGGACAGGTTTCAAGCTGACTTAAGTGAGTTGGAACAAGATCTAAACATACAGATAAAAAAATGAAATATGGGAAAAGCTTATGCTCTGGAACTATGAGAAATACAATAAACATGAGGTTACGCATGATACAATATAATTGGTTACACAGGCTATATATCACGCCCCAACATTTAAATAAATGGGACCCAACAGTATCAGATAGATGTTTCAGCTGTAAGAAGGAAACAGGAACAACAGTACATGCAATTTGGGCATGTGAGAAAGTGGAAAAGTTTTGGGAAGATCTAAATCAGGTATTAAATAAAATCACAAAAAGCAACATAGCAAAAAATCCAGAGATCTTTCTTCTAAGTAATATAAGAAGTAAAGAACTAGGCCTCAATTTGGATGAAGCACAAAAAAGATTTATTATGATAGCCTTAGCCGTAGCAAAAAAATGTATAATGTCAACTTGGAAATCAGAAGAGAGCCTGAGAGTACAGCAATGGTACATGGAAATTAATAAATGTATTCCTTTGGAAAAAAATAACATACAATTTAAAAAATAAAGTCACAGTATTTGAACAAATTTGGGAACCGTACATGAAACACAACAGAGAGGGCCTACCGCGGACCTCCATCCCCTAAAATGATAGAATGAGGAGAAGAAGATGAAATGAACTGACCCAGTCTGTAAAAGTAGATGACACAATTTTCATTGTGTGATGACATTGTTTAATGGGTTTAATGTATTATATATGTTGAACATTGAGTGGGTGGGGAGGGGGGTGGGAAGGGAGGGGGGGAAAACGGGAGAAAATGACTGTATATTCAAGAGGGAAATGTTTGTGTGTATTTTGGTCAATATGGTTCATAGTGTGAAAATTTTTAAAAAAAAGCTGACTTAAGTGCATCTTTCACCAGCAGTTCTTGATGTCTGACTCTGTGTGCACCTGGGCCCTCACAGTGCTGTTGGGAAACCACATATTCCTCGTGAATTTTAATTCTGCAAAGAGGTGAGACGGTCTTCACTCCACTTCTCAATCTGCTGCAGTTACCACTATTTTCCTCAAACCAGATGCTGAACGAATATTCTACCTGATTTATTTTGAGACATAATTTATTTCTCTGAGCCTCTTCTCTTGTTGAATGGACTTCTGGGATCAAGGACAACTTGCGTGTTCATTAACTGTTTCTTTCTTTGGATGCTTATGAAAGAATTATGTCATTTGTCCTTGCTGATAGCTTGCAAATGAAGAGACAAGGCAAAATATGTAGCAGCCTTTTTGTAGCTGACATCAGGGATTATGTCAAGGGGGAGGAGTTCTTCAATGATAATTTAGGCACATAAAAACAAATTATATCCTGTCCTCCCTGCAGAAGAAAGAATTTGGCTCACTTTCCATGAAACTGTGCACACTGAACCTACAGGATGTCGGGCTCTGGAGACGTCTACCTCGTTACAGGAGGGTGCGGATTTCTTGGAAAAGTCATCATAAAACTTCTGATTGAAAAAGCTTGTGATGTCTCGGAGGTCAGAATGTTTGACAAAGTGATACAAGACGACTATAAGGAACGTTTGCAAGGTACGCCCCAGTACACAGATCATTCCAGAAAATTATTTCACTTCTGAATATTGGCTTTTTGAAAATTGTGCTCACTGGAAAATGTCTGAAATCTAGAAGGAATACAATTGAGTATAAAAATAGCAAAGACTTTTCTACTGCGACTGGTGCGGCCCCACGGGAAGCGAGAGTGGAGGAGCAGTGCTCCCACTGGCTCTCGGCTCCGCACCAGCTTTTTTTTTCACAACTTTATTTATTCATTTAACAAGGTTATTACATACAGTGAGAAAAAGATTCATATTGTGAACAATAAAAAATGTTTAATATAAAAAGGAAAAAAGAAAAGAACCCCTCCCCCCTCTCTCAGCCAGCTCTCTTTAGGAGAGCCAAAAAGAAAAAAAAATTAAAATATAAACTAAAAGATATTCATTAAAATCTAATCAAAGTAAATTTAAATGTAAATATTCTCAATATAAAGACCACTTATTAAGAAAAAAAGAATAATTATGTAAAACATACATAATTTTTTTCATGACCAAACAAGTTTTCATCTCGTGACATCTGTGAATATCAATCACATTAGCATTTTTCCATGTACTTGCTCTACATTTTTTGCTGCAGATAAAGCTAAATATACAAAAGCAATCTAAAATTTATCTAGTCCCAAATCTTTTAAAGGTTTCAACTTACCCAACTAAAATATTGTCGGATCTAAAAATATTTTAATCTTATACAAATGTTCTAAAAGGAGTTGAATTGATTTCCAAAAAGATACGTACACATAACCAAACAGCATGAAAAAAAAGTTCCAACTGAATTACTGCATCTAAAGCAATAGTCTGATTCACTAAAACCATATTTTTAAAAAACTTTTCAGGTGTTAAATACAATTGGTGTAAAAAATTACAATTAACCATTGCATAACGAACATTTATCGATCAAGTAACACGATCATGCTCCTGCCCGTATCGGGGCCGCCGCCGTCTACCCTTCGCCCGGACCGGGGCCGGGGCCGCTGCTGCTCTCTCTGTGCCCGGACTGGGGCCGCCGCCTCCCACTCCCTGCCCGGACCGGGGCCTCCGCCTGCCTCACTCGACCGAGGCCGGAGCCGCCGTCTCCCCCTTGCTCCTGCCCGTATCGGGGCCGCCGCCGTCTACCCTTCGCCCGGACCGGGGCCGGGGCCGCTGCTGCTCTCCCTGTGCCCGGACGGGGGCCGCCGCCTGCCTCACTCGACCGAGGCCGGGGCCGCCGTCTCCCCCTTGCTCCTGCCCGTATCGGGGCCGCCGCCGTCTACCCCTCGCCCGGACCAGGGCCGGGGCCGCTGCTGCTCTCCCTGTGCCTGGACTGGGGCCGCCCTGTACAAAAACAAAGGCGAGAAATCAGACTGCTCAAACTACAGGGGAATCACGTTGCTCTCCATTGCAGGCAAAATCTTCGCTAGGATTCTACTAAATAGAATAATACCTAGTGTCGCCGAGAATATTCTCCCAGAATCACAGTGCGGCTTTCGCGCAAACAGAGGAACCACTGACATGGTCTTTGCCCTCAGACAGCTCCAAGAAAAGTGCAGAGAACAAAACAAAGGACTCTACATCACCTTTGTTGACCTCACCAAAGCCTTCGACACCGTGAGCAGGAAAGGGCTTTGGCAAATACTAGAGCGCATCGGATGTCCCCCAAAGTTCCTCAACATGATTATCCAACTGCACGAAAACCAACAAGGTCGGGTCAGATACAGCAATGAGCTCTCTGAACCCTTCTCCATTAACAATGGCGTGAAGCAAGGCTGTGTTCTCGCACCAACCCTCTTTTCAATCTTCTTCAGCATGATGCTGAACCAAGCCATGAAAGACCCCAACAATGAAGACACTGTTTACATCCGGTACCGCACGGATGGCAGTCTCTTCAATCTGAGGCGCCTGGAAGCTCACACCAAGACACAAGAGAAACTTGTCCGTGAACTACTCTTTGCAGACGATGCCGCTTTAGTTGCCCATTCAGAGCCAGCTCTTCAGCGCTTGACGCCCTGCTTTGCGGAAACTGCCAAAATGTTTGGCCTGGAAGTCAGCCTGAAGAAAACTGAGGTCCTCCATCAGCCAGCTCCCCACCATGACTACCAGCCCCCCCACATCTCCGTCGGGCACACAAAACTCAAAACGGTCAACCAGTTTACCTATCTCGGCTGCACCATTTCATCAGATGCAAGGATCGACAATGAGATAGACAACAGACTCGCCAAGGCAAATAGCGCCTTTGGAAGACTACACAAAAGAGTCTGGAAAAACAACCAACTGAAAAACCTCACAAAGATAAGCGTATACAGAGCCGTTGTCATACCCACACTCCTGTTCGGCTCCGAATCATGGGTCCTCTACCGGCACCACCTACGGCTCCTAGAACGCTTCCACCAGCGTTGTCTCCGCTCCATCCTCAACATCCATTGGAGCGCTTACATCCCTAACGTCGAAGTACTCGAGATGGCAGAGGTCGACAGCATCGAGTCCACGCTGCTGAAGATCCAGCTGCGCTGGATGGGTCACGTCTCCAGAATGGAGGACCATCGCCTTCCCAAGATCGTGTTATATGGCGAGCTCTCCACTGGCCACCGTGACAGAGGTGCACCAAAGAAAAGGTACAAGGACTGCCTAAAGAAATCTCTTGGTGCCTGCCACATTGACCACCGCCAGTGGGCTGATAACGCCTCAAACCGTGCATCTTGGCGCCTCACAGTTTGGCGGGCAGCAACCTCCTATGAAGAAGACCGCAGAGCCCACCTCACTGACAAAAGGCAAAGGAGGAAAAACCCAACACCAAACCCCAACCAATCAATTTTCCCCTGCAACCGCTGCAATCGTGTCTGCCTGTCCCGCATCGGACTTGTCAGCCACAAACGAGCCTGCAGCTGACGTGGACTTTTTACCCCCT